>NW_028145431.1:2325000-2507500 GCF_977016875.1 Pavona decussata | reverse complement strand
ATTTTTCTTGTAGATTTCCGGAAAGAAAAGTCACTGGAAATTTTTTTTCCTGAGTGAATTTTATTCCTCAAATGGTAGACAGAGCCGTGACCTTTAAATCTGTCTCGGGTGCCTGCAGTGAGAAACTACAGGATCATCGGAAACAAACGTCTTTGTTTGAAATTACCCTCTAGGCATTTGGATGTACGATGGGTTTAAAGTGTTAATCGACCATTGGGTGTACCAAATTGAAACTTCTACACTCATGGAGAGGACATGTGCACAGCAAGCAGAGCAAGCAGAAAGTAAAGGAATTGCGTGAGATTTGTTTGACATTATCAGATGAAATCAATCGGTTATCAAAGGAGACTTTCATAGGATCAGGACCAGTCTGCGATATATCCGCTGAGAAATGACTTTCTTTGAGCTTCTTCGTCTGTTATTTTTATCCGCAATTATTGTGGCTGCACTATGTTCACCGCAACATTACTTTGGAGACAGAGTAAATGTCGACGAGGAAATCTCGAGAACCACGAAAGGGTCTCAAAATTGCGCAAAAACGTTTTTGAAACCAAGCATTTGCGCAAAGAATGGTGGTGATGATGATGATGTTAGGCATTTGGCATCAAATCCAATTTACCGGCTGGTGAAGTTGCATGGGGTAAACGTTGGCCATGTTCGCGAAATGAATCTCAGCAAAGAGAAAACACATCGAGTTGTGACGCGAAGTTTGCGTCCTCTTCTGTTTGAGATCCCTGAATTTCTCAACCGCAAAGAATGTGATAATTTGATCCAATTAACGCAGATGCAACATCTAAAAAACAGTGAAACAGTTTATGGAAGAGGAGAAGGCGCCGAAAGAACAGAGTTTGAGAAAAAGATGAATGGAAGAAACCTGACTTTCGAGAAAGCAGCGTTATGCCGGAGGATTCAACGACAAAACCTTGATTCAGATAGAGACGGTAAAATGTCTTTGACAGAGTTTATCACCTTTGTAGATTACGAGAAACACGTTCATCCAACGAGCGAAGATGCCTTGCCAATTTTCCGTCTCTTAGATCTTGATTTCGACGGATTCATTCTCCCAGAAGAGTGTTTAAGCTTGACCAAAAGTACCTATCTGGAGTTTCTTTATCAAATAGAAGAGCTGAAATTTGATCCGCGATATTTTATTCGATTCAGCGAGTCTGTGACTTTGCCTCCTCGAGAACCCCTGTTGATCACCCTGAGGGATAGGATCGCTAGACTGACAGGACTTTCAAGAACGCTGATTGAGAAAAGCGAACCAGTCCAGGTGATTAAAGACGGACTATAATAGTTTTTGGGAGGAGGGGTTGGGGTTGGGTCAAATACCGAAAAGAATTATTTCTGCAAAGCTTTTGGAGAAGAAAATAAAAACATGCACACCGCAACAAAGCAAAGAATTATCTTGCAGCCTACTGATTACAATTTACACAAAGGTTTTGGTCGCAAAAAAAAATTAGGGCAGTCAACACCCTCCCCCCTCCTCCACTATTATATTTAATGTATGCGTAACTTGCATGACAAGGGCTTTTCCCTTGTAAATTGGAGTGGCGGGAAAAATTGACTAGGGAAAAGCCTTGGAAACCGGAGATTGAATTGCAGCGTACCCGGAGCAAGGTACTGTATTTAAAACTATACATTGACACTGAAGCAAAACTGGTTTCACCCACAGCTGGATCATTCCCATGAAACTGATCCACTTCCATTTCAACACCTTTTCTCTCCCCGACCTCTTTATTTCATTACACGCCTCGTCGTCTACTATGGTCAATTTCATGTAGTTCAAATCTGTTGTCTATCCCAAAGACTAAAATGACTTCTTACGGCGACAGATCTTTGTCGGTCATCGCAGCAAGGCTTTGGAAGTATAGTAGTGTAAGTAGTGTTTCACTGTGGACTGAAAATCATGATCTTTTCTTTTCAAGAGAGCCTTTCCAGATCAGGGTTTTTATACAAAAGGACTGTAAAAAGCATCGAGACTTCATCACGTAAAATGCGTTTTTTTAGAACCTATTTATTATTATTATTATTATTATTATTATTATTATTATTATTATTATTATTATTATTATTATTATTATTGTTTCCATATAGGTTGTGCGTTACTCCGTTTTTGGACATTATAACGTACATTACGACACCACAATCGACAGTTTAAATAGAAAAGAATGCTGCCGCGGAACAGATTATGATGACTGTCATCTGTGCAGGTTAGTCTACTAAATTAATAAAACAACTGAAAATTTCTGAATGAAACAGGTGTGCACCCCTAAACATTGTGCACGTAAAATCAAGTTGTGCGCAGTGCAGAGAGGCTTCTAGAGCCTTTGCCCTCCCTCTCTTCAAACAGGGCAAAAAAGCTGAAATTACATCGGTATAGGTGGCTAGACATTTGACGGAAAACAAAACTGCAGACGAGGACGTGATGGCGTTTAGTAGTCACCCCCTCTGCAATAATCCCACTAAACCTTCAAACTTTACGCTGCGCATTTTTTGTCTTACGTAAATGAATGCAGTTTTATTTTTTACCTATGTGGATGAAATCGTAAAGAGTGACTTTCTGATCACTGATAGGATGAAAGCTACCGACCAATACTTTCCTGTAGTACCGTTTATGTGCTGCCCAAGGTTGTTCTAACTTTGGAGTAATATGCACTGAAATTCTGAAGTATGACCATTTTTATGAAAGCAAACAACGAGAATACTTTCAGATGCTGTATATCATGCCGTACAACGTGTATCTAATGTTTAACCCTGTGGATAAGATCCTAAAGTGTTACCATTCAAAAGAAAGGTACTGAGCAGTACTCGTATTTGTTTGTGTGTGTGTTGTTGTTTTAAATATTTCGGACAAGAAAACGTGAAATCCTTTTTTCAGGGTTATCATGTGTTGGTGTTCGCCAATAGGCCATTGCTTTGAGCCTCATTATGAAAGCAAGGCTAAGTACAAAGCTTTTATTATGAAAACTAGTTTTCATTCATATGCAAACAAAACTAATTTTCACACGAAAAGCTTTGTACTTAGCCTCGTTTTCGAAATGAGGTTCAAAGCCATGGCCTATTGACCAAAGAGCTCTACTTTGCTCATGTTCCAGGTTTATAACTATAATATTGTACTTGAACGACGTGACCAAGGGAGGTGAGACGGCATTTCCTGTGGCTGACGATCCAGATAAATTAGACACGAGAAACTACTCCGTAACTCTGAATAAAAGATGCCATGAAGCTAACTTGCTAATCAAACCAAAGAAAGGAACCGCGGTCATGTGGTACAACCACATCCTAGAGCATGATGGGGTGGATCACATGGGAAAAGCAGATGGTATGACTTTGCACGGTGGATGTGACGTCATCGAAGGAGTTAAGTGGATTGCAAATGTATGGATAAACGCACCGCTTAGATCAGGAGGAGAAATATGACGATCATTTAGGGTCCACCGAGAATGCCTCTTAGGGAGGTAAAATCTGAAAAGCGACAGAGGAACTTGTCGGAAATTTTTAAAGCTAGGTTTTCGTTTGTCAGAAACTCCCATACAAATGCGGATTCCTAGCCTGTGAGGCTCTCGGGGAAAAGGAGGGGCGGGGAGGGGAGAAGGAGACATCCCCGGTCACCTGGGATTGTCAAAACAGACAAACAAACAAACAAACACAAAGGTGATCGAACTATAATGTTCCAGTTTTGTTTAAGAGTTACTTTTCTTGTTTCTGAACCTGCTTTCTTTGGTCAGCAGAATAGAAAAAAAATCCCGTACAAATGTAAAGAAACCCACTTTGCAATTTGTGATCAAATAAATTCTACTGTTTTAAAACTCTGACGTTTTCAGTGCCTTTCCTTACAGAAATAAGTATGCTTTCCGAATCAGGTGGAAGTTCAAGATATGTTCCGATCTCGACTAATAATCCGGCTTCGGTATCCTTCTTTATCAGGTCATACGAACAGGAGCCCGTGATGTGGGCTCCTGTCAGTTGTATTCAAGACGAACTAGTACTAAGGGACACAAAAGCACTGGCCTCCCTCGAAGACGCTCTTTTGGCTCGTCACGCAATCGCGTGACGATTCTAAAGAGCGTCTGCGATAATGCGAAGTGGCAGCAAAACCATCTGCTCCACACGGCCACACCCAATAGGCGTATTGGAGTACTAAAAGGAGAGAAAACAAAGAAGTTGGATATACAAAACCGAAAAATATATGTATATATGGATTGCCCGATATTTCGGTTAGAAAAACAAAACTTTTTCGGGGGCCACAAAAAGAAAGAAGAAGAAGAAGAAGAAGAAGAAGAAGAAGAAGAAGAAGAAGAAAAAAAAAATGTCGGGCAATCTTTGGTTTTTATATTTTTCCGTTAATATGTCCAACCAGGGGCTAGCCTGCGAACGCAGACGTATTTCCGGCTGTCACTTCTCTCAAGTGACCGCCGGAAACACGTCTGCGTTCGCAGGCTAACCAGGGGCTTATTATAATGGGCTCCTGGTCCAACTTCTTTGTTTCCCGCCATCCTTTTACTGCCGTAGGGAACAGACTATAATGTATAATTTATTATCTCAAGTATTTTATTGCTAGCCTGTGTACAGCCACCCCCTTCCCTCAGGAAAAATCGGGAGGGTGACGTCAGACGTCTGTGTACTTGTGTACACAGACCTTGGTGTAGGTCTGTACATCTGATTCGGCATCTCTCAACGTCTTGTCGCTGTGGTCATTCCTGGAGGGCGTTCCCACGTTCACTTGGCGGATAAATCTGTCGCCCTCGCTCCCAAGGGGGGGGGGGGGGGTACTCAACAGATGCTTGAGTAGGGAGGTGCGGCCCGGGCGTTCAAACCCTGACTCTGTTTAAGACACAATTTTCTGCTTTCCCTATCCCGTTTAAGACAGAATTCAAAATTTTCAGACCCTTTCTAAGACATTTAACCCAAAATCATACCCTGTTTAAGACTAGAATGAAACAAGAATACACTAGTTTCTTACTGTATTTTAATGAATGCATCGGCAATCACAATCTACTTACGACTTCAGAATCACTGAGCTGTTTACGCTATTTACTCGGTATGCATCAAGCACTGAACATCAGTTCCCTTGTTTAAGCCATTAGGTCGTGTAGCGATACCCTGTTTAATACAGAAATTGATGAAATAGATATCCCGTTCAAGACAAAACACCCTGAAAACCATACCCCATCGGGCCGCACGTCCCCGTTAAGGCCACATAAGGGAGTACCCCCCGCCCCCCTTTCCGGGCCCTCGCTGTGGGAAAACGAAAATAAAACGCGTGGGAAATGGGGTTCGCGTGAGTTTTAATTTCTTTTTGAGTTATCTCTCAGCTGCTTTTTACTCGCTCCGTTAGTTAGGCTGACTAAGTCTTAGAGCGTGCGTGGCCGACAGGCTGCAGGATCCCGTTCTGTAAGCTAAACGTGTCTTTCAACGCAGGAAAATCTCGCTCCATATCGTGTGACATGTAGAGGTCAAGTATCTCAGTCATCAGAAAACACAAAACAAAGGTTGGTTGTACGTCAAAACGTTGTTGTGTCACACGTTAGCTGTCCATGCACCATCTCTCGCAAAGCCATGACCTCTTCATTTAGATTTTCATTTGGCAAATTTTTCCTCTGTATGTTTCTTTTGGAATGTCAACTAAGCATTCCCCATGGCTCGGATGTGAAACCAACCAAGGGCGAAACGTGTTCTATCGGCGGCGAACCCACGATATCTGAAAACGGCCAGGAAAATCCTTGCTTTAAAGAAGGACTTTACTCTCCTTCAGAAGTGCGGCTGAGTAGAAGGGACGGTGTCGCCGTAGGAAATGTTGAAATAATCCATTTGGATGAAGGAAGGAGCCTTCACCTCACTACACGGAGCATGAAGCCACCAATTTTCGAAATCGCAGATTTGCTGAGCGGCGAGGAATGCGACCACCTGGTGAGATTAGCGAAGAGAAATGGTCTTGAAAAAAGCACGATTCGCAAAGGAGCTGCGGTGACTAGAGAAGGGGTGAATAAAACACTTACGGACGAGCAGATGCGAATGTACTGCAAGAGAATCATTCGCTTTGATTCCAACAAAGACGGTAATGTCTCCTTGAACGAGTTTGCGGGCTACGTGTATCGCATGACTAAAATGCTTGTAGATATTAACGAGCTGTGGACTGTGTATAAAACATTGCTCCCAGAAGAAGCACGTGTTTTCACGCTCGAGAACTGCACGAAACTCAACCGAACAAGTTTTGTGGAATTTGTTTACCAGTTCTTCAACATGAAGCGCTTGCCTCATTACAGTGTGAGGGATAGCGAACATACCTGGGTAGCCCTGGAAGACACAGATCCTATTTTAAAACGAATAAAAAGCAGATTTGCGGTGGTTTCTCAGACGTCTATATCACAGATTGAACACAGTGAAAATTTGCAGGTATGAAATTGAGATTCTTTTAGTTTATATATAAACTATGCCCTGCGAGCAGTGCTTTCTCTACCGGACATCCGGTGTAGAAACCAATGCTCGCAGGGTAACATAACCAAAGCTTATCACGTTATTTAGCTGTCACCCCCGGTTATCAAAGCCCTCACTGAAACCATCGTTTTTAAAATAGTATAAACCCCTGTTGAACGGCCACCCCTATATTAAGCGGCAGCGGCACCTTTCGTCGACCGTCCCAATGAGGGTTCTCCTATTGCTTTTACCCCTACTAAGCGACGGCCATGGACCAAGAATTTTTACAATTTTTTTTGCCTTGTTTTGAAAAAGCTGATGGCAGATAATAGTCCGAAATGGGTGTCAACTGATAACAGCAATTATAAAACACGCGTTTATTATTGTCGTGAATTCCGCTGCCAAAAGGCTAAGTGATAATCTTTTGATTTTGCGACAAAATCAACATTATCAGTGATGAGGATTCGCCCTTCTGAGGTAGGGCTAACGCTCGAATTACGTCACCACTTGAAACGATCAAATTTACTCATTGAAGCTCCGTGTTCCACAGCAGCAGACGCGTTTGCAGGACTCAGGTTAATAACGTTCTTTACTTCAATTACGGACATTTTCTTTTTTTAAGCCGTTACCCTTTTTATAACATGTATCAAGTATTGACTTACTTGATATCATTCTTGTCAGTGTAGTTGAGACTTTATCGCGGGATTTTCTTGGGAGGAATTGTGCGATTTTTAGAGGATATAGAATTTTTCGTGAAAACTTTATGGGAAATTTGTGAACGAAAGGCTGTTATGCGCTACAGTTGCATGGCCCCCCCCCCCCCCAAAGTGTGTTGCTATTCAAACGAATTAGGGCGTGACATGACACTTAAGAGCTACTATTCCTCCACGACGAATATGTCTACATGCTTTCCCTCCACAAAGTTTGTAAACAGTTTAGGGGAAAGTACAGCCCACTTAGAATTTTCACAACTATTCGCGAGAATGATTGCGAGAGATGCGCTAAAATTATAAAATCTCAAGGATTGCATGTAAAGAAAACAAATCAATCAATCGATCGATCGATCGATCGACCAATCAATCAATCAATCAATCAATCAATCAATCAATCAATCAATCCGGCCATCCGTATAAATCAGTCAGTCAACCCAAATCACGCAAACCACCCTACTCTGTTAATTGGATCCTTGCTGGATCCCTTTAGATACGGGAACAATTCTGATGGACAAACTGACTACAAATGTTGCTCTGCTGGAGTGGCCAGACCCATCCCTGGTCATATTGACTGTAGCTCTAAAAATCTCATTTATAGGGTACACAGCCGACGTTGCAACGAACAGTTCATAGGTGAGATAAGACGAAAACGATGGATCACATAATTGACTCTGTAGTGTACGTTAAATTGCTAAAGTAAACTCATGGATTTCCCACTAAGCGTTAGCCCTAGTAAGGGAATGCGAGATCGCACGACGCAAAGACAACTTCGGTGAAAATCGAACTCACGCCTCGTAACTCAGTCGGTAGAGCAACGGCTGATCAAATCCGGGACCGTGGGTTCGATTCCTGCTGAGGTCGATAGATTTGCCTCTTGCGATCTCCCATTTCCTTACTAGGGCCAACGCTCAGTAGGAAATTCATGGGTTAACTTTAGCACTTTATCATACACTGCAGAGTTCATACTCTGATTCACAACACTCATTGAGACAGGACGAAGACTCTAGAGTTTTAGACATTTTCTGTCCAACTATCATTGACCTGTCGACATAGAACTCATTCCACTAGTTCTAGAACTTATACATTGTCAATTATGAGACGACACAAGGCTCGAGAGGCGTACCATATTGATAGCGGTCAAACCCTTCAACCAAGAGTATTAACAGGTGTTGAGAACTACAAGCAATGCCTTATGCTTTATGCCTTATGCCTCCATTTGTGCTTCAGATTTTAAAAAAGTAACATTACTTCTTGTAATCTTTTTAAATGTATTCGCAGGTTGTACATTATCAGCGAGATGGACATTATCACGCCCATTACGATTCTTCTTTCGCTGAAGAGCTGAAGGACAGAAGATGTTGCAGCAAGTATGAGCTCAAAGATCAAAGTCCATGTCTTGTCTGTAGGTACGTGAACAGAGAGAAGATCTGACCCTGACCTGGTCCTGAGGACGACTAATTAAACTACAGTTTTGAATATTGCCCGTTAAAATTGGCCTTTTCCCGTGAGAAAAGCCTCCATTTTAACGTACAGTTTGGATTGTTGGGAGGCCATCCCTGTCTTATTCCCAGTGCTCCTCGTTGTCGACTTCGCGGTTTCCGTGCGCATGACCTGCGTCAAGTATCTGCTGTGATCTTGTCTCGCTTCTGGTGTACCTTTCTCTAAAGCTCCGAGAACTTTTTTGCGTCCCTGTCCCGACACTCCTGGGTTTTTCACACTCATTCATTTGTTGTCGAATGCGATTTTAAGGGGGCCTTTGGCAGTCTGTCCACATAAACACCATCGAGAACTCCTATAGAAATTGAAACGTTTCTAAAAGTGAGGTATTTTGAAAATAAGGGAGCAGGGATGTCGCAGTGGTGAGAGCACTCGCTTCCCATAATGTTGCCCGGTTCGATTCCCGGACTCGGCGTCGTATGTGGGTTGAGTTTGTTGTTGTTCTTCTCCGGATTCTCCGGTTTTCCCCTGTCCATAAAATCCACCACTTCTAAATTCCAATTCGATCGGGAAAGTGTCCACAATTAGTGCTCTGCGCTAAATACATTGACACTCAAATTTATTTATTTATTTTACTTAAGTCGCCGTTACACGTTGAAACTTTTAGCTGAAACTTGTGTGCCACGGCGCTGCGAAACAAGTTTCAGCAGGCGTTGCACCGTGCAACATGGTCAGTTTCGTGAAACTTTTTCAAACTTCTAACCGTTGAGAGACAAGTTTCACGAAAAGTAGAACCGCTTTCTACTTCTGCAACGGCTCGCAACGGTCGCAGTGGTTAAAAAAAAAAAGAGTTTCGCCGATGGAATAACGCCACTTCATGAAACTGGTCTCGTTCACCGTTGCACACAAGTTTCGGCTAAAAGTTTCAACGTGTAACGGCGGCTTTATTTGCATCCGTTTTTTTTTCTGAAAGAAAGTCGACGAAACGTATCCGACGTACACTTTTTCGATCATTTTAGTGTCAAAACGTTACACAAACCCTTGGCGTGGAATTAAATGCTTTACTATGTATTTAATGTTTCTTTTTCTAACAGATTTTAATTATTCTAATTCATCTTTGTCCAGGTATATCACCATTTTGATTTTTCTAAACAACGTCACGAAAGGAGGAGAGACGGCATTTCCACTCGCAGATCACGAAGAACTGTTACAAGCGCAAAATTTTAGCAAGGATCTCAGCAAAAACTGTGAAAAGGCAAGCTTGGTGGTGAAGCCAGTGAAGGGAAACGCTCTGTTTTGGTACAATAATATCTTGGACGAGAAGACAGGAAAAATGGGCGAAGCTGACAAATTATCGTTACATGGAGGGTGTGACGTCATTGATGGAGAAAAATGGGTCGCTAATATGTGGATCAATGCACCTCGCGCGGATGAAACTGTTTAAATTTTTCTAGTAATAACTAACCGCTGTATTTATGTACGATATAGAAATGTAACCAATTCTTATCAATTGCACACTGTGTGGCCGACTATCTTTGCATGTCAATATTGAAGTCCGGTAAGTCTCGCCATAAAGCTACGGATTTGTACTTCGTTGTACAAAAATAATAAAAAAAAAACTGATACTATGTTTATAAAGGAATCTTTTAACGTGAATAAAAGGTGAAAATGCGTGAGTTAGCATAATTAAAGGAATTCAAACCAGTTGAAACAGAAGGTGAAATATCCAAATATAGGAAATCTAAGCAATTTGAACCTTAAATATTCCCCGGGTCGGGAATGGGGAATTTTAACCGGATTCAGTTTCTTTTGGCCTAGCGGAATTCCTGCGAGGGTTTTCCCTGGATTTTGGGAGTTAAGAGTTTTTCAAGCACGTAAAGTCTGCCTGAAACGCGTCTTTACGTTGACGTATTACCTGAACTTGCTTGGCCTGTTATTCACTGCTTGTAATGAGGCTCTTCTTTCGTTTCTTTCGATTTGCTTGGTAAACGAGTCCCCCGAGAAACGCAAAACGACGCACGCAAGAGTAGAAAAACTCAAGAAACGCTAAAAAAATATTGAGGTATTCCTGGAGGATAAAGTGACCTTCTCGGATTGCTTCAACTATGATTTTTTTACATGTGAAACATTATTGATAAAGTAGCACACTTGCCAAATTTAACGACTGGAAAACGTCGCGTTTCTGAGATACAAGTTATAGAAGTTTCGTTTCGAAGGAGGGATTTCGCGGTAAAATAGAGATTTGATGCCAGAGCAAAAGCGTTTGCGGTCCCTGAAGAATTTCCGACATGTTTTCCAGCGCTGATGACATCTGTGGCATGTTTTCCCACGCTTGGCACCGGTGGCATGACGGGATTAGTTCATTGCGCTCGTCGTTAACCTTGATACACCGATTGCAAATATGGCAAGCGCAACGAACCAAGCTGTTTCTATGATGTTAATATTTTCAGTGAACTAGCTCATAGCTAATGCTCGTTCCATAACTTTAATTATCTTCCACATACAATAACGTAGTTAAAGCTATAGCTGAAGCAAACAGTTCATAAATTTGAGTTGGTGTATCATATACAAAAAACATACACATTTATGGTGTACTACTTTATGAAAAAAGAAATGAATACAACTTATTTAACCCTTGCAAACATTGCAAAAACATGAAACTTACTTTCTTGATGGCTATAACTTGCCAAAACCTTTTAAATTTATTTCACTACTACTGAGAAACCTTTTGCCCTCTTCCCCACCCCCTCCCCCTGCCCCTCACTTTACCAAACCAGTTTGGCCTTGCTTGGGTGGTCAGGGGATTTGCCTGTGAAGCTGCATTGAAATTTCCAGTGTTGGAGCTATTGCTGAAAGCTGCAGAGCTGGTCTTTTGAGTATGAAAAGTATCACTTGGATGTCTGCTAAAGGTGCTAGGAACAGCGCCATTTCCGCTAATCAAATCACTTGTATTGACTGTCAATTTGTCATTTATCATGTTTGAAAATCTGACATGCAATGGTTGGGAATTGTTCAAGTCACCTTTAACAAGTTTCACTGCAGTGTCTAACACTTCAAGCCCAAAATGAGCACAGAAGACTTTGGCCTCTTGGATGTCACTGAAACTCAATGTTTCAACCAATAAGGACAGAGGAAGACTTGCATTGCGGCTACAATAGGCTACTTTGATAGTGGCAAGTGCGTTGAATCTCACTTCGTCGAAGTGCTTATGGACAGCACAACACGCTAGATATGGCAGCTTCTTAACCAGTCGAAAGAATCTGACAAAGTTTTTATGCATTGCAGTCAGGTTAATCTCAACAGCTAACTGTAAGAGGCAGTTCTTCTTGATTTCTACAGGCAAAGTCACTGCACGACTTAAAGCTTCAAAGGAACCAAGATTGTGTAACAGGTAGTACGCTTCAAACTCTGCTCTTGTGCCTTTGTATACTGAAGGTTTCTCTGCATCATAAAAGCACAAAAGCCTCTTTAAACATTCTGACGTGTGATCATTGTTAATTTTAGGGTCAAACACATCTATGGGACTTTCACACAGTTTATACCCTGACAAGATGTGGAACCTACAAGTTTTCTCGAAAATTTCCACAAGAGGCCTTCCAGTAATTCTTTGCACAACTAAGTCTTGTCTGATAGCTCTTGTTCTATCGAACACAAACCAATAAATCAACTGCCAAGGGTAAATACTATCTTTGCTAGCAATTTCTTTAACTAAGTAATTCATTGTTCGCATAAGCACACGAGCTGGTCTGAGTTCCGAAACCTCGATAGCTTTTCCTGCTGCGGACCGTGAAAACTCTTTTACAACTGCTCGTGAATCTGCTGTTACTTTGTCTTGCTGAGAACTTGAAGAATTTGAAGTGAAGGCAATGGTTTCAAAGAAGTGAAGTCGTCGTTGTTTTTCCCGCGAGGCGATTTCCCTTGGAGGGCACATCTGCATACATGTCCCCTGAATGTCAGTGCTGCTTGACTCTGTCATTTTGAAGGAAGACTGTCGATGATTTTCAAAAGCAAACCCTGGCGTAACGATCCGCCATATTGATGTTGAATATATTTTAGAAGTAGTCCGCTGACATGAGTGCCTGCACGCTTAGCAACCACTCGAAAACAAATATGGCGGGCAATGGGTTAATCAACGAAATGTCAGAGAAGTAAATTTTGCCAGAGAATATCTATGTGGAAATGGCAACAATATTAAACAACACCACATCTAAAGGAGCAGGAAATTATATTGGTGAAACCAAACGGCAGCTGAGAGATGGTGAGAGTTTTATAAATGAAGAAGAACCAATTGTATCAAGCTTCTGACAATATGATGATAATATTTAAGCTTATTTTTCATGCATTGTTTATTTCTTTAAGAAGACACACATTTTATATTTTGAAGGATTTGGAGTGTACAATTACGCCAACAAATTCTTCAGATATGAAGGAGAGTGGAGCAAAGGCAAGAAACATGGTAACTATAATAATTTATTATTGTTTATATTATTATTATTATTATTATTATTATTATTATTTATGATTGTTCTATAGTGTATAGTTTAGCCTATTTGATCATCATATGGAAGGTGAACATGAACCAATGACAACCTCCACCATTTTGGTGTTGAAGCTCTAAAACTAATACAGATACTAATACTAATAATTCATTTATATAACGCTTTATACAAGGCTCTAAAGCGCTTAACAAGAAATATCAAACTATAAGTTACTATCTAGAAATCTACAGTAATTTAATATGGAACAGAATTCCACAGTTTAGGCACAGCAACGCTGAATGCATTGCCACCAAATGAGACGGTGTTTGTACTTGGAACTTTTAGTAACTGATTAGAGGGTCGTAGACATTGAATAGGGACATATCTAAGCTCTGTGCATCACATTCCTAATTTTACGAATAAAATCTTTTAAAGGTCATGGCAAACTTGTTATGGCGGACGGCAGCTTTTATGAAGGACAGTTTGTTGATGGTGAGATCCAGGGACATGGATTTCGCCGCTGGGCATCAACAAGAAATGAATACACTGGTCAGTTTATAAAAGGAGAGTTGAATGGGTATGGTATCATGGTGTATGGTGATGGATCGCGATATGAAGGAGAATGGGTGGACAATCGACGAGAAGGTTAGTAAGAGCATAATAATAAAACCATGACTGTCATTAAGCTTTGGAGAAGCTGGCTTGACAAGGAAAGTAGGTGGACAAAAAAAAAACTTAACAATGTTTTCCATTTAGGGCTCGAGACTAATGGTAACCAAATAGCAAATTGATGAAGGGCCAACGCTTGAAATGTCAGCACTCAAATCTCTTAACAGTGGCCAAATTACCTTTAGTTTAAGTTATCAACTCTGTTGTTAAAACTACATGTAATACTAACAGAAACCAGACAATGCCTGCATGCATAACTGCATTTTCGTATTCAATTTTCCAGTTTTAATTCACAACCACATTGCTCATTTGTTTGCCTGGCAGTGCACACCGACAGAATGAATCTTTTTAAAATGTTATTCTTTGAACTTGCTTTTGTTACAGGGGAAGGGAAATTGACAGGTAAAGATGGATCGGTTTATGAAGGATCTTTTCACAACCACAGAAGACATGGAGAAGGCAAATTGATGTTCAGGTAATTGGCATTTCTAAAGATTAAAATTATTTGAACTTGATACATTTCTGTGACTTTTGTATGCTGGTATTACTTGCTGTCATATGATTGGCTTACATGTATTTGTCTACTTTGAATGTTCATATTTATTTGCTACAGTTTGGTTAAAGTGTATATGAAATAAAAAACAAGTTTGACTTATGTCTTTGTTTATATCCTCATTAATCGAAAATATCCCGTTTTAAACTAACTAAAGCTCTTCTATGGGGTATTTTGCTCGCCTCTAAGTTCGAAATTGGCGCTTCGAAGTGTCTCCATCTTGCGCTCGGTCAAAGCGATCAGATTTCACCGGATATGACGTAGCCAGTGGTTCAGAAAGCACGAAAGCAGGTTCGAAAGCACCAGTATTCAGAAAGCACGAAAGCACATTCGAAAGCACGAGTATTATGGCGGAGAAGAACGCAAAGAAAGGGGGAAAGAACTATTGCTCGGCCGGTGGTCCCGGTAGAATAAACTGCGATAACAAGACAGGGACACCGAACATCACAATGCATTACTTTCCGTCAGACGCGAAGTTACGTGCAAAGTGGGCACGTTTTGTGCACATTCATCGGAAAGATTTCGTCCCTCATGTTTGTGTTCGGCTCATTTCGATGAGAGCTGTTTTATAAACAGTGTAAAAAGGAAAGAAGATAGGCCTGCCTGACTCCCACTCGCGTGTTTTTAGCCATGTTCAGTTATAGTTTTGCTATAACGAGTATGTCTTTCAGGGAAAGCCCTCTCTTGTATGAGCGGTGCTCCCTGTAAATTTTCTTTCAGCGCTGTATTTTCTTCTTATTAAATACCATTTATGGTTTGGAGGATTTGCGTGGTAGTCACTGAACAAAGCCATGTGCTTAAATGTCGCATGTTTTGGATTTTGATCTCAAAGGTCATTTCTGGGGTTTTTTTGTTCTATCTATTTGACCTCTTGTTGTTGCTGTTTAGCGACTGTCGTTCTTATGCCGTTTGCGGCAATTGGTTCAGGCTTGGTATGGCTCATTTCAGTGTGTCTTGCGACAGTATAGCCTCTCTTTTTATCTTTGTAAGGATAGGATTTGAACCGTGTAATAATCATTATCATTATCAGCAGCTTTTGTATTGCCAGGCCCCGCTATTTGCTTTTGTGGCAAGATGTTGTGTTACTTATCAGGGTTATTTGTCTCTTGATCCTTTCTTTAGCATTGGAGCTTCTTTAAAAGCTGTACAATGCGTTAATTTGAGGGCTAAAGGCCGCTTTAGTTCAGTACGGCTGTGTTTTTTTCAGGTTTTTGGTATCGCTCCGCTCAGCTCCTCTCTGTAACTGTGAGGTTTGCGGTGTTTATGTTGCGGGAGCTTAGTATTTTCCTTCTGTGTTTTGATTACGCCTTAGACTGATTTTTGAGGCAATTCTTCTGCGTTGCTCTGGCTAGGGGCTGCTACGAGTCCTTCAGCCGTTAGTAAATTCTGTGGCATTTTAGGCAATGGTCAGGCAAGACCGCGGTTTTGATCCTAATCTTGTGGATCTCTTCAGTTGCCGATTCCTGAGAAACAATAGAGATGAGTTCTCGGTATCATTTCAAATAAATGCGCTCTTTTCTTAGGATTTATATTCGTTGGAAGGATTGAAAATCCCTCGGGGAATTCGAAAATTCCCTCGGGGAAAGACCATCTTGATCCTCCTCGGTCGGTGTCTTCCTCCTCATCACTGACCATCACTACTGTGAGCAAGCGGCTCACCTCCGACTACTTCCATTTCATCGGATGACTCGGTGCTGTTGGATGTTTCTTGGCTCTAAACAGACTCAGCAGAGGATAGCGTACCATCACTTTCAGACATATTTTCAAAAGCTGTATAGCATTCACTTTATCGTGGTCTGAACTGAGCACGCAAAGATATTTTCGAGCACGCGATAGCAGAAAACAAAGCGTAAACAGAGCCGTGAAACCACTGGCTATGTCACCAGAGCTAAACTCGTTACCAGTCTCCGGAGACACCACTTTGGGCATTTTAAGTCACTTTGAACAGCCAAAACACGGTTTTTTACCTCTTTAGCACTATTCTTTTTTGTGCGTTTCGGAATAAGGGTATAACCATCTACCAATTCATGAAAAAAAATTTTTTAGTTCATATGCGCTTTAAACAAACACTTAAGGTTGCAAAAATTGCTATTTATCATTCAATGTGCGACCACTATGTCCACCACTGTGATCTTGTTTACTGTCATTGAAACTGATTTTCCTTTCTTTAATCCTGACAGCAATGGTGATGTCTATGAAGGGGACTGGGTCAATGACCTGCGGCAAGGGCATGGAATCATGAAGTTTGTGGATGGGACTATTTATGGGGTCAGTCAAGTGGCATACTCATGTATCCATAATAAGGGTTCAGAGAATAACCAATTGCGACCTATGTCGCAGTTCAGATCGCTTTTTTGTTTTAGCTCAGATTAACCGGAGTTTTTGCATGTGGCCATGAATTCCCCCAGGAAACGTTGCTCCAATGTTTTATCCATGCCACTGCATTGAGCTTTGTTTTGTGAATAGAGAAAAATGGAAATCATAGTTTTTTATTGCAAATGAGGAGCAAAGTGGTGGATCAAACTACTTGATATACAATAATAATTATATATTTTTTAAAGACTCTGACAGAGATATAGATGTTGTTGTTGAAACCATTCATGACCCCTCATGTAGATTGAAGTGGGGCCGGGGCACGGTGTTCTGGCAGTTAGTAGTTCTGGCTTTTAAAGAGGAGTTCAGCATTTCAAGAAGGAAAACCTGACAAAATGCTCGGGGAGGGGGTGGGGGAGGGTGTAACTCAACAGTGGTATAACATTGCAAAATTAGGAAATTATTCGTCACTAGTACAGTCGAACCTCGATTATCTGGACCTCGATTATCCGGACTTTTTTCTCTGGTCCCAATTTTTTCATGAATATTAATTACTTGTGATCTTGAAAACCCAAAGTCGCAAAAAGCCCATATTTTCGATCATTCGGACTCTCGATTATCCGGACTATTTACCGAGGTCCCGACGAGTCCGGATAATCGAGGTTCAACTGTAGAGTCAACTCGTGCCTTGCAGACACCTCACTATTATGGACACCCTCGGCACTGATAATACGGACAGCAGCTAAATCCCTGGCATAAATAAATTACAGACGTTTGACTGAAATAAATTCCCGCTATTACAGACTCTCGCTATTAAGGACACTAACTCGCGGTCCCGAGGGTGTCCACAATAAAGGGAGTTGACTGTAATACTTATCCCAGTAGGTTTGTTGTTCTATCTCATAGTAACCAGATTCAGTTCTGATGGTGTGGTCATTTTTTACCAGCTGTTGTATTTGCACAAAAGAAGGGGACACAGAAGTTGTTCAATTTCATGTTTTTTGCCATGCAGGGCCAGTGGTGGGGAGATATTTTCAATGGTGAGGGTTCCATGATTCACGCATCTGGTGTATCGTTTGAAGGAATGTGGGTCAATGGCCGGCCAGAAGGTATGTGATCATGAAACAAGTGTTGTTAACAGAGCCCTTTGTTTAAAAGTACTAGTGTGTAATTAAATTTTTACAATTCATGAACTTCAAATGCACCTTTAAATAATGTTAATTATTAACATTAATGTTGTATTGTATTTTGTATTTCAGTGGAGAGTGTTCAGATACGCATTGTTGGAGATGAGCTCATTGAGTTTGTGCAGGGAAGACCTTTTGGATTTGAAGTGGAATGTGTTACAGCAGATGGCGAACCAACACAAGGTCTGACTAAGCACTGTTTACATGTTGTTTGAATACTCTGCCTGGTAATGATTGTCCATTACTGAACAGTGAAAAAAGGCCAACTTATGCGACTGTTGTTAGTGTTTCAAGAACTTATTTAATGAAGTGGATGTCACATGATCTTCATTACCGAAGATGACCACTACACTAGTTGTTGAAACCAACAACATTCTTTCTAATGACCACTCCCACCTCAGGACAATCATGCAACACTCACTGTACATACAGTAATATTAATCATTAATCAATTTGCAGTGTTTCTTGTGTACTGTTCTAACTGTAGTATAAAACATGCTTGAGTCACATCTCCTTAGTTGAGTCAGAGTGCATTGGCTTCCCTTCCAGTGAATATTGCTCAATTTGGCTGATTGCTTGCCTGTTCATGCCATTAATTTCAGATGAAGGGAGGTTACTGCAAGTAACAGCTGGTATTAAAGTTGGTTCTGGAAGAAAATCTGCTGATGTTACAGAAAATCAGCTGGATACAATCATGACTCCATTGTGAGTAATTTAGCAAAATTTACACTTGTTACATTGCTTAGCTGTAGCCTAGTATGCAGCTAGCTTAATGAGGTATCATGATGGTGAATAGACCTAGGAAAAGGCCATGGTAGGGTAAATGTTGTATGCTGCCTTGTGTAGACATGTAAACCACTCCAAAGGCAGCTACCATGCGAATGGGTGCCAGCACCCACCAGTCCCAACTTCTACTAAAACCCCTTCTCTTATCCACTGCAAGCAGTTAGTTTTTCATCAAGGATAGTGAGGCATAGGAATGAGCTTCAAGAACGTTGTGACTAACTCATTTCCACCATCTAAGGTGAGGTATCAGACTGCAATCCTCTGTAAACAAGCTCTTTATTGAGAGATATGGCAGGTCAACTTCTAATCAGATTGGCTTTTTTTCTGCTCTTACTGCAACTGAGTGCTTGTTCTCATGCTATGGCCAAGTGGTGAACAGGATGGCACAAGCTGTGAGAGCCGGCAACTCTCATATTTCTGCTCATTGGTCAATGCTCACACCATTCATGCATCTTGCATCACATGCCATTCTAGCCTTGAAGAAAATTATCTGTCTGCTTTCTGTCTAGAGGTCGTAATTCAGATTATGGGGGCACTCGCCTCCTACCAAATGAATGTGGTGCAAGTTTGATTCCAGATGTTGACGCCATATGTGGGTTGAGTTTGTTGTTGGTTCTCATCCCTGCTCCGAGGGTTTTTCTTCAGCTACTCCAGTTGTCCTTTCTCCACGAAGAGCAGCATTCTCAAATTCCAATTCGACCTGGAAACAGTTGATGAAAGAGCCACTCTGAGGAAGCCACGGAAATTCCCATTTATTATTTATTTATTTATTAACATATCCATGTTTATGAAGGCCCCCATTATTTGATGATACTGCAGTTGAGAGGCAGTCTTTTCACACGTTTCTTTATTTTCTTTTAATTTAGCGGGTTTGAAATTGAGCCATATCCAATAACAGAGATGCTATGTGAGATCTCCAGTGACACCTTGCTGCAGGGTGTAACACCACAGGCACCAAGTGCCATGTCTAGCAGACCAGGTCAGGCATCACCACCAACAGGAGAAGAACTTGCTAAACCTATGGATTCTCTTCAGGTAACGTCAAGTGCCACAAAGAGAAAGAATGATAATGATGACGAAGATGGTGACAAAAATGGTGACAGTGACGATAGCAATGACAATGTCCACTAATGTGAGGTTAAGGTGGCCGAACACAGTTTGCGCGTGCTTTACAGATTCTGTTACTGATGCTATTAAGCGCGCGCTAGGGTTGTGGCACGCAAATATGGCGGTCGATAAAGTGATCCCTCAATTTCACATGAAATGGATAATAAAGTTAAGTTTTGATCCTAAATAACTAAGTTTCTCGTTTCTGGACTCTTTTTCTTTTCTTTCCGAGCAAAAAAGTCATTCACCAAGACCTTTTGCATGCTTTTCATCTTTGCCATGAAACCCAATTAAAGCCACGCATGTGCATTTCACCAAAAAATTGCGACTGGTTGTTTTCGTGGAAATGAACTGTTTTCTAAGGAACCGCTCATTAGAATTTCGTGACATTTGGCACGAAAATAGTTCCCTAAAAACGTAACTCGCCGACAAAGAGAAACCTAAATCTAACAGAGGGTATCTTCACAAAACATTAAAATAAAAAATCAATATTTACAGGAGATCTCTCTGTTAAAATTACATGAAAATAGTGCAACTGTGTCAGTGTTTTGTGAGTTTTTCTGGATACAAAAATGGAAAAAATCTAATGAGTACATTTTCTAAAAATAAAGGAAATCTACTATTTATGGACGTTTAATAGTTCGCTGCGTTGCCATGGAAACGGTACTTAGCTCAATAAGACGTACGAAAATACATTCTTTCTTAGTTAGTCTTACACCATACCAATTTTGGGCGTCTAGAAATACATAGTTTCCAAATAACGTCTTCTAACACCTGTACACTAAAAAACTGTATTCGGCCACCTTAAGTAAACTACCCCTCAAAATAGTGACACCCTTCTTTCCCAGAAGTGATGATAAAATCAGATGTTTATTTGGTGCTGTTAGAAGTTCGTTGCCAAATCTTCACTTTTTTCCCATTTTTCAGCATACCGTGTATGCCTCTCAATCATGACTGAATTGGTTTGTTCTGTTGCTAGGTAACTGATGGATCTGATGCTGGAGATAAAGAGAGTTCAATGTCTGAAGCTCACCAGGGTGATATTCCAATCAGGACAGCTGCACCATCACAGGCTAGCACTATGATGCCGACCAGTTATGACAAGAATACAAGTGTCACAGCAGGGGAAGGTAAGGACAATCCAGGATTCTACTGGGCTGGGCTCTACTATAAATAGAGAATGAAAGATAATCCGAGTATGTTCGTTGTGTCAAAATATTTAGACAACAAATGAATCTGGCCCTAGCAGCAAAACAAATTAATTAACTGCTCGTTGTCACTTTTCAAAACACTGCCTGACGAATTACTGACGTCCAGATAGCAATAGGGAGCTTAAGCAACGACGACGGCAACGCAACGAAAACGTCACCTGAAAATATATCTTTCTTTCATTTGTGCTACTTCGCGATTATTTCAACTCGCTTAACTTTTACAAAAATGGCGAACTATCCAGGAACCAAATTGGTAGGAGTGGCGTACAAATTAAGAAAGAAAATGAAAAATTCACCGTCGTGCGTTCACGTTCTCCATAAAACCTTAAATGTGGTCATTTCACGTTGTTGTTTTGCAGAGGACGGCAAAGAAATGTACCAAAATGTAAAACGCACGTGCAGAGCGATTCTTTTTGCTCAATAAACCTATTGTTTTGCGGCGTTGTCGTTGCCGTCGGCGTCGTTGTTGCTTAAGCTCCCTAATAACAGACAGAAGTGGTGACCTTTGTTGTACGGTTTGGCTTTTCGAGCAAAAACGATTGAAAGTGAAAGTGTTAGAAACGATAACGTGTTTTGTCTACAACTAAAATATCATTTTCCCATCGTTTTCAGTGGTTAGAGAGAACCTAACGTGTGGAAAGCGACAACGGTGGAAAACGTACAGTTAAATTGAGAACGCAAATAGAAAAGAAGGTGTGGACATGGTATAACCATAACTTTTCCCAAAGAGTATTTTTGTTTTACGGATGTGAGTTTGCAATTTACCAAAGTGAAGCCAACCTAACCATTACTTAGAGAGTAAGAGTAGCTTTTTATTTCTGTCAGGGAAGGTACAGCAAAACACGCGACACGCGCGAAAATCGCCCTTCTCTTCTCTTCCACTTCCGCGCGTTTAGTTTCTTCGTAGGTGTCCTCGCGCGGAGCGAGTTTTGCTCGGGTTCGCGTCATCGTCCGCTCGACTGAGGAAATGCGGTATAAATTTCTTTGTTTCTTTATTTTGACAGCCCATGAGGTGCTTATGGTTCCCAATGCGCTAAGTTTGCCGCCTGTCGTCTCACATGTACGCACAGCAGCGGGAAAAGCATTGTTTGAAAATCTCTACCTCCCTCCCCTCCCCCCTGGAGTTAAGCCATTGAACAGCTTTGGATCTCTACATGATATTACATTCAACACAGATCCAGGAGCTGCAAACTCAAGGTATGTCGGTCACTATAATTATGATGATTTCAAGTTTATTGTAATAGAACTTGAAGTAAAATCCTTATAGAATGATCTGAACTGAATGAACTCATACTTCTAAAGATTCCGTAAAGCGGTTTTGTTTGTATACAGTGTACCCGGTGAAAATATGAATGCGGCAATGCAACCTTTGCAAAACATTGAGCTGACTCTCTACTTCTGCAACCTTCCAGCATCTTTACAACCTGATACACCCCTTTTTCACTGTGCCAACGCGTTGTTGGACAAGTTTAACAGAAGATTACATCAACAACAGCAGCAACATGATGAAAACTCGCGCAACGTGCTTTTTGCTCTCATTAATCAGAGCGTACTGACATTTCTCAGCCAACGCGGACAAACACCCATCAAAGCCACTGAAAATCAAACACCGTTATTAAAAAAAAATTCTCTCGCTCAGTAGTAACTGCATGTTTTCCTGTGCTTGGCACTGCTTACATCTTTTACCGCACAGAGCAATAGTTGTATGTTTTTCCCGCGCATGGCACCTGTTGCTCAGCATGTTTTTCTGCTCTCAGCGGAAACTCAATGTTTTCCCGCGCTTTGCACCAGTCTGACACCAGTCTCATGTTTTTGCTTCGATATCTGATTGGTTCATCACGTTGTTTGTCCACGTGGAATTTTCGGTGTACCTCCAGTGGTGCTCCTCATTTCCCGCTAGGAACAAAAGGTCATGAAATTCCGCACCAATTGTATTTTCTCCCGTTTTCTAGACTCACATCAAGGAGAAACATCTGCTATTTCAAGAAAACCTTACCATTAGGGAGCTTAAGCAACGACGACGGCGACGACAACGACAACGCCACAAAACAATAGGTTTAATGAGCAAAAACAATCGCTCTGCACGTGCGTTTTACATTTTGGTACATTTCTTTGCTGTCCTCTGCAAAACAACAACGTGAAATGACCAAATTCTAGGATTTTTGGAGAACGTGAGCACACGACGGTGAATTTTTCATTTTCTTTCTAATCTTGAACGCCACTCCTACCCATTTGGTTCCTAAATAGTTCGCCGTTTCTGTAGAAGTTGAGCGAGTTGAAATCGCGAAGCAGCACAAATGAAATAGTTACATTTTCAGGTGACGTTTTGGTCGCCGTTGCCGCCGTCGCTACTTAAGCTCCCTAGTATCCAATAGTGATCCCAACCGATTTTTTTTATGCCGATGGCACGTAATCTCATTTAGTTTCCGTCTGTTATTTTATTTCAGGGTTAAAGGAAGGGTCAGCACATCGCTTAATCCCAGCATGCTAAAAGTCGTTAACCGAAACTTGCCATCTTCTGCGGTGTCCGAAGGAAAGAAGAAGAAAGAGACTTTAGCTGATGTGGTGGACAAGGCTGACGGAAAACGGAAGAAAGATAAAAAGGAAGAAAAAGATGACAAGTTTTGTAAACCGGGTGAGTTGTCAAGACCAAGTGTTTTTATATGATATCATAAACAGCACCACAGCAAAGTACTGTTCAGTAGCTTGCAATTGAATGGCCACACTTTAGGATTTCATCCAGACTTGATAGTTAGAGCTACCTTATACAGCATAATAAACAGCACCAGAGGTCATGAAAGCTACTAAGCAGTACTTTCTCGTGGTGTTGTTTGTCGTATTCTGTAAGGCAATTTTTTAACTTTTGAGTCTGCAGACGAGGTACTAAAGTGTGACCATTCAAATGAAAGCTACTGAGCAGTACGTTGTTTTAGTGAAATTAAAACTTTTGAAATACTGAAGATTGGAGGAACATTTTCCTGTGGTGATGTTTGTTATGCTTTACGAGATGGTCCCTACTTCTTCAGGTCAAGTTTGACCATTCAAATCTAAAGTAACTACCTAAAGAATTGCGATGCATGCGTCACGCTTGAGTTTTCCCACACTTAGCGCAAGTTACGTGTTTTCCATCGCTTAGCACTGATCACGTTTTCCCCGCAACCGGCAAATCACGATTCACGAAAATACTTTTACCAGTCTCTCTCTGTTATTTTCACAGGTGATTACGTTATAATCGTAGAAGATGTCACCTCTCCACCGTTTCTGGACGTTACTCTGGCGCCTGCGTTTCTTCACGTAAAAGTGACGCAGAAAAAACGAGCGCGGAGCAAAATGGAATCAAGAAGAAACTAAACAGTCCTATAAAACCTGATTTCAGGAGAGGTGCAAGCATTACCTCGAGCACAAGAATATTTATTTTACGGAGCAAGTCTAAACAAATGGAGGAAAAATACGTTTGCAAACTTTTGTATAGGTTTTGTTCTTGGTGATTTTGCGAAAGAAGGCCGCGTTTTGCTTCTGTAACGCAAGTTTAAAAATTTCACACTTTGCCGTCCTTTAGAAGACAACGCACTGGTTTTACTTCCGTACAAAAAAGAATGCGCTTGAGTCAACATGGTTTAAAATTTTTGCAGCTAATGTACATACTTTTTCAATGTTAGAGTGACTTCTCGTGCGATTTTCAGCACGCTGACGGCTAGAAATATTTTGCGCTTTCGCGTCGACAGTGAAAGCAAAAAATCGAGTGTTTTCCCGTTTCTTTGAGCGTAGAATTGTCGCTGTAAAAGGTGATGGTAAAGATTGCATGATGTAAAATGTTTCAAGAGTAAACCGTAGGAGTAATGTTTAAAATCAAACACAGTCAACAGTTCAAAATTTCAAGTTTAATTGATCATTGGCTTGACATATTCATCCCGCTGCAAAGGTTTTCAGAGGTGCAAAGCTCTGTTACTTAGATTTCTCAGTTTCAATATATTCCAGTTATTTATTTTGCACATTGTAAAAAAAGGCGACTTTAATTTAGACAATAAAAATTCAAATATAAATAAATAAAACTGTGCTCGTAATGGTAGTTGCTGTAAAAGCACTTTGTACTTGTGGCCTATTTACAATTTGTTCCTGCGCTAAAAGAAATGCCATGACAAGCTAGGAGAAAACGAGATCGACAGTTGTCGAGATTTCCTACTCTCGCTTGTTTGTCCGCCAGCTCTCACCGACTCCCCTGCGCTTCGAAAGAGTTTGGTCGTGTCAAATGTACAGTATAATTTAGCCCAAACTCAAATGGGAGCAATTCAAGTTTTGCTAATTATATGGTGGGTCTCTGAGAAAAGCTACGCAGATATGTTTCCTTCCCAGTTGCTTCTAACTAATCCGTAAATCTCGGCCATTCTTCAAGTTTTATCCTTTCCACCAATCCATCGAAAAGCTTTTCCAGCCAGCCAACCAATTGTCTTCGTAACGATAAACTCAGCACCTTCTGCCTTTTCCGCTCATATTCTATCTGTGGGTCGTCGTAACTATCTGTCTCGCTATCACTGTTGTCAAATCCCATCAAATCCCCTCCTTGGCTCTTGGAGAACGCGGTTTTTGTGAGATCACTGGGTTTGAAGATTGATAAATACTTTTTATGACCGTTCAATGCGAGTACGATGCCGGGCGTCACTTCACCAAACTTGTCTACGTTCATTACCTCGGCACACCATGCGAGGTTATCAGCAATTGTCAGCCACGCAAAAGTGAAATTCGGATTGCTGAATAAAAATTGAGAGAATACAGGCAATAAGTAAAAGTTACAACCGGGAAAGTATTCTAAGGTATCACCATTCAAATGAAGGCTACTTAGCAGTACTTTCCTGTGGTGACGTTTATTATGATGTACTTTCGAGTCTGTGAATGAAATCCTAAAGTGTGACCGTTCAAATGAAAGCTATTGAGCAGTACTTTCCTGTGGTGCTGTTTATTATGATATACAAGGTGGTTCTAGCTTTTGAGTTTGGGTGAAATCCTAAAGCGTAACCATTCAATTGAAAGCTACTGAGCAGTACTTTCCCGTGGTACTGTTTATTACGCTGTACAAAGTGGTTACAAGTTTTGGGTTTCTGGGTGAAAACCTTAAAGTGTGACCATTCAAATGAAAGCTACTGAGCAGTACTTTGCCGCGGTGCTGTTTATTATGCTGTAGAAGGTGGTTCTAACTTTTGAGTCTGTGGATGAAATCCTAAAGTGTGACCATTCAAAACCGTAAGCAGTACTTTCCTGAGAGATTGTCGTTTCCCCATATGCCGCAGTAACAAAACAAAAATCGCTACAACTAAGAGTGAAAGGGACGAATAAGTACCTACCCTGTGTAAGGATGTACTACATCAGCAAATGCTTGCATCAGCGGTGATCTCACAGCTTGCGGAACATTCACAGCATCGACCAACAGCGCGAAAGTAATGTGACCTGGAGGTGCATCCGATACCAGGGATTGTTCGGTGCTGGGGTCCAAGCGAACAACACCCAAAACTGTGTTGTTCTGTGGCGGACTGGAGCTTTTTTTGGAAGTTTTGTGCACCCTGTCTAAGGACTCACTACATGGGAAAAAGGAGCACCATTTTTTTGGTTACATGTAGGGCAGAGAGCATATCCTACCCAAACTTGTACTTTTCGCATGCGACAAGCTTGCGACAGGCCTACGACACGAATTGTTTCGTGTAAATCAAATCTACAACTCACTTTCGGCGGTCGTGCACGTCACAAAAAATGTCGTAAGATTTTAAAGAAAATCACATTATTTTTGTTGTTAGTATTACCTTGCACTGGGAAGAACAACACTTATGAAGAGAATGACTCCAAAGCCACACAACAAGGAAAACAAGGAGATTGCTTCTTTCCTAAAAACAACAACAACAACAAAAAAACCAATATGCAGAATATTGCTTTTATGAGAGCTAAAACAAGCTGCTAAGACAATGTGCCAAACAGACTTACCGGTGCATGGACGATTTCACATAGTAAACGGCATCTTTACACCATGTGAACATTACTGATAACAGTCCCTGCGAATTCAAAATAAAATCATACTTAGTCTATTAGTTTGTAAAAGGTGGCAGAACCTCTCTTCCTCAGTTCTCCACAAAATGGATCTCATCTAAGTCATTTTTTGGCTCCAAGTGCTTGAGTCCATGTTTCAGGCCACATGCCATTGATGTAGAGGGCGATTTACACGGTACGACTTTGTTGCATGCGACAAGCTTACGTCAGGCCTACGACACGAATTGTTTCAGGTAAATCAAACCTACAACTCGCTTACGACTGTCTTGTACGTCACAAAAAAGTGTCGTAGGATTTTAAAACGTGTTTTAAAATCCTACGACAATCGTAGGTATAGGTAATGTTGAATGACGATTTTTTTGCATGACGCGAGCAGCGCGCACTCTAAAAATCGCATGCGACAGTCGTAGGCAAAAGTTGTACTGTCTAAATCGGCCTTAGCAAATACGTTATTCAGATTCTGTTTGGCTGATATAAAATTTGAATTCTACTCACTGGAGCATGTTCATAGAGGATCAGTGGAATTCTTGAAGTATAGCGCAGTTTTCCCTCCCCTGACAGTAAGTCATCCAACATGACAATCAGCCTTGCTTTTGTTAGAGCCTCCTCGCCCGCGTCAGACACACACCAGCCTTTTTGCAGCCAGTCATACCTGACTTGCTTTTGTCCTTTGTTCCAAATAACTACCACCTAGGGAAACACAAGAAATGGGAGATTTCCATTAATTTTGTAGAACAACAACTTAAGGTCTTAATTCTATCAGATATTTAGGGCCTAAATTATGGAACTGAAGACAGTGTTAGTAATTGTAATAATCTAAGGACTTTCAAGAATCACATCAGTAAATTTAACCAGTTGCTTTAATATTATGTTACTAAGTAAGTTTTGGAGTCAACTGAGATTTGGCCATCAAAGATCTTGAATCAAAATCAAACTCAACGCAATCAGGGACGTAGCGTGGGATTTTGAAGATGTACGCACGAGAATAAATTTTCGTAAGCGCCTTTAGCGCTTACAACTAGGGGGGTCTGAGGGCATGCTTCCCCAGAAAATTTTGAAATTTAGGGTTTCGGAAATGCCATCTCCTGGTTGTTCTGCGGGGCATTTTCAATAAATAATGCGGCAAAATGCAGTAGAAAGTTGTTTATTTTAACTATTTTCCTAGTGTTTTCCGGCTGTAAGCTACAGTGTGTCGAAAAGAAAAAAAAATACAAGAACAATGAAGACAGGTCACAAGCAAAGGGCGAGGCGTCGACCCTTAAGACGGGCAAATTCCGTTACCAACCTGTCAATATCCACGTTCTTATGTTTATGTATATGAAGGATTGCTAGGGAGCTTAATCTTTCGTCCGTCATCGTAATAGTTATTAGTGGCCAGCACTGAATGATTAATGCTTGGATAATGGGAATTCTAATAAAAAAAACGCCAGTAAAATGTGAAAATATGAAATTATTACCCAGCAAATTTAATGAGAAAATTTTTTTTCTCAGATCTCAGCTGTACGCACGGGCGTACGTGCGTATATGGACGCTACGCCCCTGGCAATAATAATGTACTATTTACCTTTGGCGCAGTAGCATTATCAGCGCATCTGTCGTCCTTCATTCCCTCTTCCAAATCGTAAAGTGCTTCCTTTTGTACATCTTCATAAAGATAGAGGAATTGCACTCTCTTCTCATCTTGATACTTTTTGTCCTTTGCTAATAATCTCAGGACAAGCTTCTCTTTCTCATGTTGGCCTTGTTTAGTGAAGAGAACAACACACAGTCTGAAAAAACAAAAACAAAAAGGCAATAAAGTCTCGACAACTGACCATTAGTAAAGTGAAACGAAAATTTGAAATTTTGGAAGATGGCGACACTGGTAATTTTTTTTTTCTGTGAGCCTGCTCTGGCTTTTTAGCCTTGTACATTGTGTTAAAGGAACTGAGACTCCAAAAAGCAAAAACAAAAGAAAAAAAGAATCAAGACAGCATGATCTGTGAAAGACTAAAATTTAGCAAGAAGTGTACCTTTTGAAAGACCATTCACTGACCATACTAGTAGATATTTCTCCTTAAAGCCATCAACTTGCAGCTTATACACAAGCATTTATAGCAATTAACAAGACTGAAATTACATGATTGTTAACCACTGGTAGAATAAATAAAAGTGTTCATTAACCTTCGCTGAGATCTAAATCTCTCCTCAGGACAAAGTTCCTCAAACAAACTTTTTGATGAAAGCCTTGGAAGGTGTAGATACTTGTGACTCTGTACCACTTCACGCAGTTTACCACCTTTCAGTTCTGAAGCCTGGGAAACAATTTAGGGAAAAGATTGCATTTAGCTGTTAACTAATCAGATCCTAGCCTCCCTTGCAGAAGTTCTTTTGGCTTGTCACGCAATCTTTCCTCCTTGGGGAGAAAAGATTGCGTGACGAGCCAGAAGAGCATCTGTGAGGGAGGCTAATCAGACCCTGGATTTAAGACACAAAAGATAAAATCAGAGAACATTTGTTTCACTAACACATTGCAACCAACCATTTAATTATGATTATTAAATTATAAATATGTTACTTTAAGCTGCATAATTTTGTGAAACATGTAGATAAGGAAATCTCTTGTTACCATGACAACAACATCTGGTGTGGCTACATCATCTTTAAAGATCATCACTGTAGGTTCTTTAGAGTTGACATGGAATCGTTTCCTGATGGATTCTGCAGAGCTGTCTGTCAAGGAGATGAAGCCAAAGGACTGGTGTTTGTGACTATTAAAAGCCACCAGATGATAAAGAAGTGACGGAAGAGGTTTAGGCGAAAAGAGAACAACACTGGGTTTGTTTTTTTCACTTGTGTCCAGGAAAGATGCTGAATTCTTCTCAGTTACCTGTGGATATAAAAAAGCAAACACAGTTTTAGTGATTGGTAGCGTGATCATTGTCCACCAAGTTACTACCATCTGATGAGAACATTGAACTTCCAAAAATGAATGCCAAGGGCTTTTTGTCAAAAATTTCACTAAAGGTTGTACAAGTGCTGACTTTTTTAAGTGCCGATGTATTTAGTGCAGAGCACGAATATCATTGGGGACACTCTCCAGATTGAATAGAAGCATCAGTTATTTAGCTCTAGAATGTATCACACCAACAAAAATATCCAGATATTTAATTAGAGAACAAAAATAAACGAATAAATACTGGTACTTAAAATGAGATATTGAGATTGCATCTAGGAAACTGGATTTAAAAGGACCTTGCCCAACAAGATATTTATAATTGCATTTAAGTTCAGACTGTATTTGTCTAACAAGGAGTTAAGAAAAATATTATTATAATAATATAATTTACCATTTCAATCAAATCACTAGGGAATAATCCAATGACAAAATCCTTTAATCCTTGCACGGTAACTGTACCACTGTAGAATGAAACATATCCATTTATAATACCAATGATGCTTGGAACACGCCCTACACCAAGGGTGTCGGCAAGACGTGGACTCCTGTTTACATTGATGAGACCGATCCCTATGCCAGACTTTTTCATGCTTCTTGTTGCCTGTTCCCATGTTTCCTCTATCTGTGCACCTAGTAGACAAATAACACAACAATATAGTATATTGAGTCCACTGGTGTACTTTTACAGTGGGCTTATTTTCAAAGGGTCTTATATTTGAGGGTTTGGGGGCAAAAGCAACCTATATTGCTTTCAGAAGGGTTTTTGTTGTTTTGGCTCAGAATCACTGGATTTATTGCATGTGGCACTCAATTCCTTCAGGAAACATTGTCCTGAGATCTTTTCACTTTTTTGTGGTTCGCCTGGAGTAAAACACCATGAGTATGGTATGAGTATGTATCATAAAATGAAGCACATTGAAAGCACTGGATAAAACATTGAGACACTGTTTTTTGGAGGGAATTGAAGGAATTACATTAAATTCTTAGCCACAATTTTTTTCCCATTCAGTTCTTCATTTGTTTACAGATTAAGGCATTTCGTCCTTGGTAATCATTTCCTTTTATGTGGCTAAATGTAACTTTATGAAACAGGACAATGGTTTTACAGGGCTGACATGTGTTGTGTTCCAACTCCATGAGGACTTGCATGCGTAAAATCTGCTCACGCCGTACTTTTGCTCCCTTCCCCCCTTCCCTTCTGTTGATCATGGTGAGTATCTCCACCTATTCTATCAGTGTGACAGTGCCTGGGTGGTTGCCGCTCCCAGGGTTGTCATGGTGTCTGCATGCTCTGCTTGTTGCTTGTACCTCGCCTGGCACCATCTTTCTCTTAGACACCTTCCCCAAGCTCATCTATTGGTAATGAGTTTAATTCTCATGACCTGTATGTTTCAGCAGGTAGTAAGAAATTCTGCTGGTTACTATTGAGATGTAAAGGGTTAAAGGTCTTTCACTCACATGCAAAGCACCAGTCGGAGATGATCTCTATCAAGTATGGCTTTTCATAGCTCTCTGGCAACACCGCCTTATAGTATGATCTATAGTTGATCTGTCCAGGTCTTGACCAAGTATTCTGGAAAGGCATTCCATTGAAGAAGAAGCTAAAGCCACTGTGAGGGTCAAAAAATGGACTGCCCTGTTGCCTGCCATTACTTGGTTGTCCTGTGGTCCCAAACATATCAAATTGTCTTTTCTTTTCTTCATCAGATAGAATCTGAAAAATAAAAGCTCATTTCATAAAATTTTAGGCAATCCATTTCTCCAAATATAGGGAGCAAACCCATTTGTACATGTACCTCAGGGGATGCACAACTGCCTTTCTAACATAAAAAAGGTTAACAGATGAAAGTCTCGCACACAAGTCACAGGTGATCATGACCCAGCTTCTGTAACATGAAGTAACTTGGAGTATTGCTAGATTCCCCTAGTTTCGATGCTAAACATTTTATAAACAAATCGATAAAAAGAGAGGTTAGTTCCATGATGAGAAGTGCCCAAATTTGGTAGATCAGAGATTTGGACCACACTGGTGTGAAACAGGATAAAAATTCCATTTTTCAATGGTCCGGTCATTTCTGAAGAAGAACTACTGCAAATCCTACCTCATTGGCTTCATTAATTTTAATAAACATTTCCTGAGCTTCAGGATCATTATTCTTGTCTGGGTGCCTGTGGAGAAGACAGAACATGATGATCAGAATTTAAAAATGCAGAAACAAATACGTAACAAGATGCCTATACTGGCATTTACGCATGATGCTGATTTCTTTATTCCAGTTGTATGCTTTGCAGATTGATAAAACTATTCTTGCCAATGGAATAGTTTGAGTAACGATGATCGGGTTATGTTGTTTCCCTTGTATTTGTACCGGAAATCCATTAGTGATTACGATTTACGATAACATAAGCTTATAAATGACCTCTTCTCAGTCTCATCGTGGTTCTACAAATGTCAAACAAAGCATGATTCCTTCGCCAGGAACTCTCCAATTTCCACCGTGTTAAATTTCGAGTGCTTCTTGGAAGTTATTTTTTCGATTTACCGCTTTTACCACGGAAAGTGCCATGTCACGCATCTGTGACGTCGTAAACAAAATTATGCAAATTTCTGGTGAAATGAACATTTTGTGATGCAATCCAACCTGACTTGTGCGTGATTCGAAGTTGCAGCCAATAAAATCACACAATTCTTTCGGGACAGGTACGGGATACGGGAAAGTTAAAAAAACAAGGCAATTTTTGACTCCCAAGACGACGAAAGGAATGCGGTCCCGAATTTAAGACACTGGCTGACTATGTCATCCCACGCAATAAAGGACATTAAAGCAAAACAGATTTTAAGACTTGTTATAGATAAGTATAACGCAAACATTGCTCTGACCAGTAGGTAACTTAAGCTTACATATTCTGAAGTATTTAATTTATGAACCATGCTGCCACTACTGTTTTCAGAAACACTGAAAATAACCTCTACAGAGATTGCAAACATCAGTGTTTTCCACTTTAGTAGTAGCAACAACAACAGAAAATTCAGAGAAAGTGAAGATCTCTTCGGAAATTTACCAGTTTCTTGCCATTTTCTTGTAAGCTTTTTTTATGTCAGCGTTGCTTGCAGAGCGAGGTACACCCAGTATCTTGTATGGGTCTTCATCGGCCTCCAAGGAATTCAAACATGATGGAAAATGAATCAATATCGAGCCAAATACGAAAAGATTACTCCAACACAAAAGAGGTGCCATTCGCGAACTCTGAAAAAGGCATAAATGTGTATGATAAATTAATAAAATAAGCGTGTTCGTCGCGTTCTTTTTTCTTCCTCGAAAAAATGGGTGAAACCGCTGACAAGGTAAATAGCATGCGCCTTCGATTTCCTTTCGTCAGCAGTTTTTCTTATGCGGTTATGCTCACTATCCCAAGAGGGAGAACCACGTGATCAAATTTGTAAATTTCGAGGTTCGCCATTTTTCTCTCACCTTTACTAAACGAAGGATTTTGCAAAGCCCTTGCATCGTCAAGTGAAAATATTACCAGGTACCTTTGCTCTTATACGGAGGTTTTTTCACTGACCTTTGTCCTGTCTTTTCAGTTTTGTCAAAAATTAAAGCTGCCTGCGGCGCGGCCGACAGAATCACGACCTACTAAGTTCAAAGCACTGTGAATTTTTAATGGTTGATACGTAATTGTTGGAGATCTGCAGGGGTGTAATTCCTTGCACGTCAAAGGCCTTGGTTAAAATCTCAGGGAGTGTGTTAGATCGAAGCCCACACCTACTGATAGTAAACTCTGAGGCAGCGTGAGTGATAATTTGGGTTGTTCTTTTTTCACCTTGAACACAGAATTGAAATCAGGATGTCGGAAACACTCACGTTTGGACCCGAATGGTAAGTGCGCGAAAACTATCCACCCGTGTTATTAAACTTATATTTAGTGCCAACTGCTATGAAGTTTAACGAAACGGAACTACTGTATTGTTTGTTTCGTGTGTCCGTGCGCGTCTGTGTCCGTCGCTTATCTTGAATTGTAATCACTACATTCACACATGTTATTCACAAACATCAGCTGATTTTCACACGTTTCGCGCGATCGTGGTATTCTTGTGAATGGTATAGATAGAATGAGCTATTTCTTTTATTTACAGTCTCTTTTTAAATCTAACCCCTGTTGTTTTTACTAGTTATTATGTACATTTGTTTACATCAACAAACGCTTGGTACAAGTTCATTCTAAAACTTTTGTGACTTTTCTATATATAAGTAGGCACTAGCTAGCAATTTCTCATTGGCTGTTCAGTTTGAGGTACAGAGTTTTGAGCTTTGTACGTATTAAGGTTAATCATATGAATTTGTAACAGCTGTGATCACTTAAGTGAATGAAGTAGCAGATAAGTTTTGCAATCTTGGGGTGCTTGTCATCTGTCATAAAGTTGTTGTGTTATTTTCAGAATGTGCCATTTTTAACAAAATATCATTATTTTTCTCTTCATTGTGTCATATGTGCAAGATACTTCTATGCATTTAAATTCTACCATTCTTTTCTTACGGTACAGATATCGTACATTTGAGAGAATAACATATTCAATGTAGCCTTAAAGAGAAAAACTGCAATTTTCAAGGTTCGTTTGTCTCTTAGTAATTCCAAGAAGAGATTTGAATACAAAGTAACCAAATCACTAGTGTTGTCATGGTAGTTTATCCAGAAATCGTTGAAGTTGCATGTGAAATGGCGTTACAGTAGGTTCAGGCTGCACTTGATACAGAGAAGTTTGTGATTCAGTGAATAGGTACCAGTAATCTTTGGTATTCAAATTTTCCAAATTTATTGATGAGGTTGTCTTTTTGTCTTAATTTGAAATTTCAAATTTTCAAACCTTAAACCAGTCCCTCACTTTTAAACTTTAGAAAGGCCATCTTATCTGTTTATTATTCGCAAAGTTTACTTCAGCTATAAATGTTTGCAGGCTTCGTGCTTTGTCAAGTGGAAACAGTGTCACATCCCCTCCCCCCTCCCCTGGACCTAAGTACAAACTTGCTGAACATCGGTATGGTAAGGAGGAAATGCTGGCATTGTTTAGTGAGGATGTCAAGATTCCAGAAGAGCTGGAGATGTTTGAATCCATCTGTAGATCAAGACCCGTTCTTCCTCTTGCCTTCCAACCCTTGAGTGAGGAGGAGCAGGTGAGGTTACTGTGTTACACCGCGGTTAGATTACAGCAGACTATCTTTCGATGTGCCGTCTTTTGACATGCCATATAACAAGTCCTAAGTTTTAAATGTAAGCAGAACTGATTTATGATTTACAGTTGAACTTCACTTTGGGCAACAAAGATGGGTTTATTTATCTTCAGGCCAACGTGAGGCAAGACATTAATCCGAGATCTGTGAATGAGCAGTTTTGAAATTTAATTCATTGCAAACAAAATTGTACCAGAAGTTACAGAACAGACCCGATCGAAAGTGGTAAGATAGTTTGCGTTTTCCCAGGAGCCATGCAAAGTTAACTTGTTAGCACATAAATTTTTATCAGGTATTTTAGGTCAGTAGTTGTTAATTTGTCGTTTGTTTTGCCAATACACTTTGTGTGGAAAATTTTCTGGCTTAATAGTTAAAACGGTCTTTTAGCTGTTTATCTGGCATGTCGAAAGATAGTCGCTATTCTCTGCTATGCGTGTAATACTGAAAGCAGCTTTAAAAAAAGTTAAGACTTGAAAATAAGGATTTCCTTCTTTCTTACCTCATTGATAAAATCGGGCCATCGATGTCAGGTTAAATGACAGTTATTATCTTCAGGATATCAGTTTGGTTGTTGGTTTTGTATCATTTTGTGGGTAAACTCAGTCCCATTTTCAACAGCCTTTAGATATCACTCGTTATTTGCCAGCTGCCGGTACTGTACATTTTGACAAGGACATGATTCTAGTTCAGTTGCTGTATGAGTGGCACCACCATTGCAGAGCTTAGCGTAAAGCCTTGTTTTCGCTAGCAACTCAAACACAGGTGCAAGGTCAAGCGCAAGCATAAGAATGCTTATTCCACTGTGAAAAGAGCCTTGATGCAAGCATAAGCACAAGCGCAAGCACAAGGTTCAAAATTTTACCTTTTCTTGTGCTTGTGCTTGTGCTTGTGCTTGCATGGCGTTCATTTTCACCTGACATAAAGCTCTTATGCTTCTGTCTTGCGTCGCTAGTGAAAACCAGGCTTAAATGGCCAATATAGTAGCATAATATTAGGGCTTCTCTGGCAGTAAAAGGTTAAGACTGCTCGGTTTACTTGGTTGATGTCATTGGGTTGTGATATATGATATGATTGTTATAAACTGATTGTTTCTTTTCAATGTCAACATTTCCTTAATCCTGTCAATTGCCTGCATGCATTCCAGAGAAACTCAGTGGGATCTGTAAACAGTAATGCAGTGCTGAAGTTGATGGGACGGGGTGGTGTGCGAGGAGCAGGCCCTCCTAGGGGACCAGGGAGGGGAGGATTACGAGGTATGGCTTGCATTATCAAGGCAAAAGGTACATGTAACAGCTATGTAGTGTTATAGTGAAGGTCATAATTTTCAAATTAAACCTACTGAGCAGTACTTTCCTGTGAAACTGTTTCTTGCTCTTCTGTAACCATTCAAGTGAATCTGTTGAGTAATTCTTTTCTTGAGGTGTTGTTTCTTATGCTGTACAAGTAGGTTTTGATGTCTGAGTCTGTGAAACGGATTCTAAAATGTGACCATTCAAATGAAAGCTGCTGAGCAGTTCGTTACTATGGTGTTGTTTTTTTTACATGTTTGTTGTACAAGGTGGTTCTAACTTTTGAGTCTGTGGATGAATTCCCAAAGTGTGACCATTCAATTGGGAGCTACTGAACAGCACCTTCCTGTGGTGCTGTTTATTATGCTGCACAAGGTGGTTCTAACTTTTCAGTCTGCAATACTCTCAGGAATTGTAGTTTGTGTCAATGATATAATATTGAAATTGGATGCTCGTAAGGAATGAATGGTCTGGAAAGTTCATCATAGTTGATCCGAAAAATTGCATGATAGAGGAGGTACAAGAATTTGTTGGACTTTCAAGTAGATTTTTTTTACTACATTTGTGCCATCAATTTTGTAAACTATCTTGTTTTGTGCCTTTAATTTCAGGTCGTGGTCGAGGTGATGGAGGATTTGTACGGCAAACATCTTATGAAGAAACTAGGGCAGAGGGTGGAGGAGGATTTGGACGTGGCGTTGACACACGCAGGCAGGGATGGAATGAAAACAGGTTGGTGGTGATGTAATTCTCTTGTACTTGTACACTGTACGTTCGTACTTAAAAAAAATGTCTATGGTGTGAAATGGCAACTCTAAACACAGGTCAGAACACCATTCCTTAAGCTATAAGATTTGGTTTAAATACATGTAAGGCAAAACTGCATTGATTTGTTCTCTTGGGTGAAAATCAGACTGCCAACAGTATAGTCACAAAAAGTCATCAGCATACCTTTGATGAGGCACTTAACAGTTTTGTAAGTTTTGTAAAGCTCAACTTGGATTTTGATTCACAAGTTTGATATCTGACTAACAAGTCAGAATAACACAAGAAAAAGGTAGGTGAAAAGGAATACATTTTGTTGGCATTGTAACCAGACTGCTTCCTAACAAGAGCCCAAGGAATTTGCTCTAGGTGCCTAAATATTTTGCTGTACATAGCACCTAGTATTTCACAGCTTTAAGCATTGTGGGCTTCTTCAAATGTTTCCTTGGAGAAGCTACCCTTGTTTGTAGCAGTGTTTTAAAATGTAAAAATTAAAAGCATTGTTTACGTTGCAGTCGTGGAGGCTTTGAAAGATCACCAAGCCTTAGAGAATCAGGTTTGGTGTTTTTGTTTTTGTATAAGGCCGTTGAACTCAAAAAAGGCATACATGCTTACATTTCCTTGCTCAAGAGATTTAGGGGTTTGCATAAAATGTTTTGAATTCTCCATTGCTTGTTTGCATCAGGTTATGTAGCACCAAATGACTTTTTCGGGTTCTTCCATAAGTAAATCCGGTAATGATACTAGTTACTTGAAAATAGCTCTGTAGCTGTTCAGGGAATGTAACACTAGTTTCTGTGCAATAGTAGATAAATAATTATCGTTAAAAACTTGGATGATTATTTTATCGTTTCTGTTTATAGAAACATGTTTTTTGGCTTTTTGCACTGAAACTTTATTAAAATAGGTGACATTGCCCCTGTAGCAGAATATTAATTTCGTAAGTTTGCTTTGATGTTGGTCATTTTAGGAATACCAATGATAAAACTTTCATATAATGTTGTAGGTCCTTCTGGTCCTGGCAGAGGAGGCTATGACCCAACCTTAGCTCGACCTCGCCTCTCAAGTGACACTTCTTGGGAGAGACCTGAAAGACGTTCAGACAGCGGCAATTGGAGATCAGGTGCGGCTGGAGGAGAAGATGATGATGGCTGGAGAATATCAGGTCAAAGGTCAACTGACAGAGCTGATAAGTGGAGAGGTACTTTTTGTGATCATTATACAATGCATTTACCCATAGAGGGGTTGTGACTTTTGCTAAAACAATGTGCTAACTAAAAACACATTTCAAGGCATACATGTACTGTATACTGTGGTAGAGAGAGACAGCATGGAACAAATTTTGTTGTGCAAAGAAACAACACAAGAGCAGAGACCAGCAATCAAATCACTCTCCATTATAAATGAAGTTCTCAACCTCTAAATAACTTTCCATTCACTCTACCAGAAAACATCATCACTTGCTCTCTTTTTCTTGACCAGGTGGTTCAGCAAGGGGGAGGGCACCTTGGCGAGGAGGATCAGACAGTTACAGAGAACGCGGCCATCCCGATGATGAGTGGCAGACAGCGCGAGGCAGTCGTAGATCTTATCATGACCATGAGGATGTCCGGTGGGGCTCATCAAGCGAACGGCTTCCTGAATGGAGTAATGATGATAACGATGATTTCAAAACACCTGGTACTTTTGATTCATCAGGAGCATTTGTGTTACATAAGGCAAGGATAATGACTTATGCTTAGTTTTTAAGAGCTTGTACCTAGGTTTGCATAACCAGGCCAAGTTCCCAGATCTTGAATTCTATAAATAATATTGATGCGATCACATTGTTGTTTTCTATTAGCAAAAGGAAGAAAAACAAAGAAGTAAAGATGAAAGAAAATTTGAAGAACAAAAAGAACACTTAGATAGAAATAGAAGAAGTCAAGTGAGTATATTAAGACTTCTCTTTGTTCAAATAATTACTGTAAGTGTTATATGTTGCTAGATGTTATTGCTTCCATGATAGTGTATGCTTTGCAGTTATTTTGGGGATTAAAATTTTACTCAAGCTAAGGTGAAGTCACACACAGTCCACAACCAAAACTTAAGCCAGTTTCTGTCACCTGAAGTAGTAGGAGTATTGCTACTCTTCCTGGATAGGATGCTAGTCGACTACAGGGTTGCCTCCAGCAGTATGTGTTCAGTTCCACACGTGGGTGAAGAGACACAATGTGGAACATTGCTTCATGTCAAAGTTATTAATGCGGTGGCAAAGGCTTGTCTGTTTGGGGCCAAGAAAATTAATTGTGCAGTGGTGACTGACAGCACATGCGTCAAAATAGCAGATATGAATGTGAATATTCATTGTTGTTTCTTGCCCTTACTCAGAGAGCTTTCCCCTCACTGGGTTTTCCAGTTTTCTTCATCCACAGAAACAAGCCTTTCTACGTTCCAAGTTGTTTTTGGGATTTGAGGGCTAGAGGATTGTAACTTGTAATGTGTGAGTTCTCCTCAGTAAACAAAGTTGTTTAATTCTTCTGTTCTTGTATACAGCAACGCACATCATTGAACTTGTTGTGATGTCGAGAGAAAACTTTTGTTTCTTTTTCACAGTCTGAAAGCGACACATCACAAAGTGAAGATCCTGAAGTTTGGAAAGAAGATGATCAAGATGACAATATATTTTCTGATACAGGTTGGTAGGATGTGGATTGTGGAACGTCACTGGAAATTTTGAGGGTGGGTGGGAGGGGGTGCTCAAAAGGTAACGTTTTGAAAAGCAATTAAAAAGGTAAAATGAGGGTAAATTGGTAGCGGGTTGGTAGTTCCAAAAACCTTCCAAGGGTGGAGGGTGTGAGTATTTTCTAGAACAATAGTTTACGGCTCTGAATAACTTCATTTAACCTCAGGAAGTCTTGTGTCCACATGCTTTGATGTCAAATCAATATCGCATCATTTGATGATGTTTTGAGTTTGGTTAACTGTTACAAACTTTGTCTGCTTCTTGACATTATTTTGTGGCCCTATGTAGTAGAGCTATCAATATTTATATGAATAATTTTTTTGGCACTCTCTTTGTCTTGTTTTAGGCCCAACAGCTCCCAGTGATGACAAACCATTAGAAACACCACAAGGAGTAGCACAAAAACCATCACTGACAGATCAAGCACCCAACAACCTTAAAACACCTTCAACTTCTGTATCTTCACTCTCACAACCGTACAGCACCACATCAGTTAATAGACAACCAACTTCAACGCAATCTAGTGCACCTCCCAAGCCACCGTCTGTAGTCTCAGAGCCACCCAGTCAGACTCGTGTGTCACCGCAACCTTATGTCGCAATGCCACCAGCAGCACCACAGGAAGAAACAAGTATCAGGAAAGATGAAGAGCCTAACATGGAACATTTTGCCAAAGCAGCAGAAAACCTTGTCGCTTCTTTGGATGATGATGATGACGACAATGACGAAGAAGAAGAGGTGACTTGAAATGTTCTGTTTAGTGGAGTACTTAGGCTGAGATGACCCTGTAATACCACAGGCAGCCCAAACACACCAGGAGAGGCTGTGAAATTTGAGCTTTTATAATTATTGTGATTAATCCTTTCTATGCCACCCATATATTACCATACCGTACGGTGGTCTAATCTATCAATTTTATGGGAATGCAACAAATTCACTCTTAATTCAGAGAATAAGAAAATTATTTGAGAATAAGAAACGTTATCTTTAGTTTATGTACTGTTTTAATTGCTATTTGTTGGTTTCTTGCACGAGTTATTAACAAAGCTTTAAAAAAATGTTTTGTTCTAAATTCTTCCACATTTTTGGCACTTACAGTTTATTTGTTGTGTTCCAATACTCCTGTTTTTTGCTGCAGTTAATAACATGCAGTTGTATGAATAGCATTTAAACAGGCTATTACAAAATAAGTTAATGTGTAATTTTTTATGTGCAAAATGTGCACCATAGAATGGGCTTGATATGCTACTCTCATTGTTCAAACTACACTGAAAATATTGAGGTCATGAATTTAATATGTTGTTAAATCTGTGAAATGTCAGCATGACCAGACCTGTGCAAGGATATAATTATTTATTTTGGTGATTGAAAGTTGTTGCATTTGATTGATGTTTATTTATTTATTTATTTATTTTTTGCCGTAAGGATAATTTACGTGTAAAGGATGTTGTCAAGGTAACCAAACAGCAGCAAGATTTTCGCAGCTCTCCGCCAACTCCAGATGAAGTACAGTGGAGCTACACTGATCCACAAGGGAAAATTCAAGGTAAGTTAATGAAGTTGTCTATCAGTCAACTGAACTATAATCAAGAAGTGAGTTAAGTTGGCAGCCCAACTTGACTTGGAAGTTAATAAATAATAAAATTGGTTTTGTCAACAGAGTTGATAAGGTACATGTAATTTGGCCACTGTTAAGAGATTTGAGTGCTGAGTTTTTGAGCATTAATCTTTCGTCAGAGTGAATCAAAGGCCTAAGTACCTTTAAATTTACCTTCATTGTCATCTCAGTTGATGAAAGCAAGTATTCGTTTCCTCCACTACTCCACTTTTTGGAAGTTAATGGTTGGCCAACTTACAGTTAATGGTTCTATCTGCCAACCTCTTTGAAAAAGTATCATATTCCTGAAATAAAGAAATAAAATACTAGCGAAAGTTGTTTGTTTGGGATTTGCACCAGCCAAGTAGGATTATAGGTGAAGGAAAATGTTTAGGCATTTATGTAATGAGCATACATACTGGTGTAACACTTAGGTGAACCTACATTTAGGGTAATATTGAGCCAAGCTATATTGTTGCTCACAGGTCCATTTTCCAACTCTGAAATGGCAGACTGGTTCAGTCATGGCTACTTTACCATGGGTCTATTGGTCAAGAGAACAGCTGATGAAGCTTTCCAGCCGCTGGGTGAAATTATCAAGCAGTGGGGCAGAGTTCCCTTCATACCTGGTCCTCAGCCGCCACCCTTCAAGGTAATGAAAAAACAAACAAACTGTGATGACTGAGGGCTTTTAACTTTCAAAGTCAGGCCCCAGTTGTTCAAAGGCCGGATAACTTTATCCGCTGGATAAGGCACTCTTCAGCGTCTAAAATATACTTCACGTTAAATGTTGTCCAAGGTTTTTGTACACTCCCCAACTAAGCAGTGGTTAGAATGTGCATATTCGCTTGTGCACAAGGAAATACTGAAATCTTTGCACAGATTGAAACTGTCGGATAGTGACTTATCCACTGGATAAAGTTATCCGGCCTTTGAACAACTAGGGCCAGGGCATCAGTGAATAATATTATTCCAAGGGGTCAGTTGGCATGGCTCTCTCCAAACCTTCTTAACTTTACCATTCAGTTGGATGTTGTTGGATCAAGAAGCCAGTGTTATCTGATTTTTTCAACTGAGACCCCTCTCTTATCTGGAACACTGATTCTAGAATTTGGTGCGACAGTGTCTGATGACCAACTGATATTTCTAGCTTGGTTGTGTAGTAAAATAAAAAATAGGTACAAGTGTCTCAAATGCAAGGCAGGAGACCCCACCGGGAAGCCTCCCCACCCTCTCCAAGACATGGCCACATTGTATTTAAGGGAACCACTGCTCTGAAAACAAATGGAGGGTAAATTGTTGAAAATAGTGTCTAAATTCTAATTTAATTTTAAGAAGTAGAAATAACATTCAAGTGTGCTTAAAATTAGATGTGATTGTCGCCTATTTTCGCTTTTAAATTTACCGGGCGCTGCCATTTTGAATTATACTGTATGATGTCATTGCGTTTGCCGCTATTGTTAGTAAGAAGAAGTTCTTTTGTGTGAAACAATAGAGTAACGCAATCACGTCATGAAATCCAAGATGGCCATGCCCAGGAAATTTAAAAGTGAAAGTCATATCTAATTTTAAGCACACTTAAATGTTATTTCTACTTCTTAAATTTAGACAGTATTTCCTACAATTTACCATCCATTTGTTTTCGGAGCAGAGGTTCCCTTTAATGTTTAATATCTCTATATGCTACATTACTCAGGAAGCTATAGGAGGCCGCCATAGTTACAGTCTCTTAATCTTAATGTTGTAAATACCAGGGTGTTCCTGAACACATTCAGCGCCAACAACAGCAGCAGATGATAGCTCAACAGCAGTACCAACACCTGATGCAGCAACATTACCTTCAACAGCAGCTGTTTCACCAGCAAGCACTCATGATGCAGGTAATTTGTTATTTTTTATTAGTGATGATAAAAAGGACTAATTTTATCTTGTGTAATGAAATTATCGATTAGTTTCTTTGGCCACAGATTGCCAACTTAAAATTGATCCCCATGTCAAGTAGATGGACAAAAAGTTCCTTCCTTGTGTCACCAAAAAAGAAAGTTAGTTACTGTTGGTTGCTTGTTCTTTCTCTGAAAATTCCCTTGAAATCATTCTGTTCTAGAAACAAGATGATTTCAATGTTATCAACAAATCCTTGCAATGAACCCTTTAAACCAATCAAACCTAAGAGCAAATATTATAGTGGTGCTGAACAAAGGGACATGGGTGTAAGGAAGCCATGTTTGGGCAACGGAAAACTAGGAGCAACATAGTTATACATACAGTACCGCTCAAAAGTAAGTTACCAGTCTTGTCTCGTTTCTCGGGAGAAGAGAGTCGCGTCTCTCAATACGAGATTCTCGTACGAGATACGAGAATCTTATGTCAAGAGACGTGACTCTTGTTTCTCGATACGAGAATCTTGTCTCGCGAGAATCACTGAAGTGGAAATTTTGGAATATTACAGTACTAAAGTTTCTTGCAAGAAGAAAAACACTTGTCTCATGATGTGTTTATCTGTGCCATTTTTAAAACGGCCCGTGCCAACAGTGGATGATTCCGTTGTACATTTTTGCTCACATGGTATGAGCTGGTGTGATTTGAAATAATTTTGCGTTATTTAAAATTCATTCAGTTCAGAGGTTTCGATTCGCCCACAATGCAATGTAAAAATTATTTCCTTTGTATTATTATCTTCATCACAGCAACAACAGCTACAGCACAACCAGCAGCAGATGCAGCAAGTCCAGCAGCCTCCTCAGCATTCATCACCTCAAAATACACCACCCTCCAGCACACAGCACTCACAGCCACAACCCACTCAAGCGGTAATGCCGCCACCGCAACAACCGGCAAGACCTCAAACCTTGTCACCTCACACTGAGTCTATTTGGCGTTCAAATTCACCTCAACAGACATCTCCATGTAAGTTTCACAGAAATTTGGCCAGAAATGGTTGTTGTTGTTGTTGTCATTTTGTCTTTTTTTGTGTATCTTATGTTATAAAATGTTGGGAATAGTGATGCAAAAGTCTTTGTTGGGGCTCCTTTTGATCCTAAATGTCAACATAGTAATTCTCCTCTCTGTTCTTTCCATATATTTTATTGTGCTAGTTAGTTGAATTTCTTTAAAAGTCAAGACTTTATTTAATCTTGGGTGACATTACCGTGTCTCTTTGCACAATGCACTTTTGATGATGTTACCTACAGTCAAGGACAAGGGTTGGGACACATTCACATTAATTTTTTTTTTTTGTTTCATTGCTCACATGACAGACACATGATATGCTAGAATGAAAAATCTCTGTTTCCCTGACCCCCACACCCTAACAATGTCGAGTTTGTGTAAGAAAAATGCCTTTTTAGTTGTGGACTTAAACATTGACTTGAGGGAGGGTGTGGGGGTGCAAAATGCATTGTAAACAGATAACATGACTTTTTTTTGCCAGATCACACTGAATAAGCGGTTATAGCATACTTTGTAACATTTTTTTTGTCCCAAACCCTTTTGTCCGTGTATGTACTTGAACGTGTTTGAGGCATATTTGTTGTGTATCTTGTCACAAACACAGCTATGATTTCCCCTGGACCATGGTCTCCTGCCACAACAACTGCAACTGGTAAAGGATGGGACAGAGAGAACAGCCAGCAAAACGTGCCATCATTTGAGGAAATTCAAAGAATGGAAGAAGAAAAAGAAAAGCAAGCAAGGGTAAATCAATAAGAAATAGTATTAATTAAAATGGTTAATAAATATTAGATTTTATTGGTAAGAAATAAATTGCTTACAGGGTGTATTACTGATAAACAGTCTAGGGCATGTAGCTTTTTTTGTATTCTAGCCTAGGACCTTTAAACTAACACAGACACGTGCACATGCATGCAAAGTTTATGTAGAAGAGTAGTTACGTTTGTGAAGGCAGGAGAATAAAGTGGGGCGTCACTATGATTGGATTGTACATTTCATGTTGTGATTATGTTTACTTCTGATAGCTGGAAGTGGAAAGAAGAGAAGCTGATGCCCGTGCGATGAGATTGAAACAAGAAGAGGAGGAACGGAGGCGACTGCAGGAAGCAGCCATGCTGAAAAAGCAACAAGAAGAGGAAGAACGACGTCGGCAGGAGGAGGTAGAGAGAAGACGAAAAGAGCAGGAAGAACTGAAAAAGGTTTGTTGAGCTGCTACTCTTCACAATATGAAAGGAGATGCCCTTATCTGAGCATTATATTGAACATCTGGAGTTTGTTTTTTGATTTTGCTTTTTGTCTTTAAACAGACAAGGTGGTTTCTGAATTGATCCCATAGAGTCCAGCTTTCATCCCAAGTAATAATTATTGTAATTGGGAAGTAAAATTTCATGCTCTCATTTCAGAGTCTAGGCAAAAGTGATTAGGTTTTTGACCTGAGGGCTCTCTCTCATGTTGAACACTGGATTCCCTTACATCATTAACCCTTTAACCCCTAACATCAAAGAACAAATTCTCTTATCTTGTTGCCATACTTTTCTTATAAAAGCACTGTGGAGAAGTTATTAAAATAACAAGAAAATTCACCTTGGGTGATCATATCCTAAATTCTCATGATCTCAGGGGTTGGATAAGCATTGATGTTACAAGGTGAAATTTGATGCTGATCACTGTTAGGGCTGAAAGGGTTACATGTTTGCTCCTCCTTTTGTTTTTCAAGAAACAACAAGAAGAGGCCAGAAGGAAGCAAGAGGAGGAGATCAGAAGAAAGCAAGAGCAACAAGAGGCACTCAGAAAACAAGAACAACAACGACAGCAGCTTGAGCTACAGAAGCAGAAAGAAGAACAGAAACGGATCATTGAGTTACGACAGCAACAACAGCAGGCCTTGTTGAGGCTCCAACAACAACAGCAGGAACTGTTGAGAAAGAAGGAGATGCAACAGAAAGCTGAAATGCAGCAGCGCGAGTTGCAAAATAAATTACAACAGAAGAGACAGGAGAGTCAAGTATGAACAAACTTGATTACTTCAGTACAATAGTAGGCTGTCTTAGTTGGATACTGTTGAGAGCCGTTACAAACTGTTCAATCCACTTAAGAGTGGTGTCCCTCTTGAAGAAACAATCTTTGCATTAAAATGAGTGCGTATGACGTTTTAACGAAGTGTCTGGCTTGGAAAGGAGATAGTGGCCTAAAAAGATCATTGTAGTGCCCATCTTAAAGTTAAGGTGTTAATTTAAGGTGTTTTGCAATCAGTTCATGTCACTGCTCTCAGAAGCTGAGAGAAAACAACTTAAAAGCCCTGAAAAATTGAAGATTGGTTTAGTGGTGTGAGGAAGTACCATCAAGGGCTAACTGGGGTGTTGTCAAAAATGGCCAAAAGAACTTTTTAATGGCAATAATTTCTTCAAAGTTTAACAGAAATTCTAACGTGATAACAACTTTCTTAACCAAAGTAGAGCCGAAAGGCTTGTTATCACATTAGAACTTTTGTTTAGCTTTAAACAGAGAAGAAAAGAAAGCATTTCAAACATCACTTAACAGCTGGTTCAGCTTTTAGGCTGAAGTCGTAAGCTTGTTGTTTGAATTCAAGCCCGCAAATCACAAAGTAAATTTGGAGTTATGTTTCGGACACAAGAACCAGTTTGTTTGTTTGCCAAATTCGAGCAAATTCAGAGAAGTTTGGATGCCATCGCCAAACCATCACTTCTGTCTTATTTGCACCAGGTCCTTCAATTTATATTGCACTACCATGTTCTGAACATGGTGGATATTCCCTAAAATAGCGTCCATTAGAAAAGAATCGCATGTCAAAGGTTTTGAAGCCAAAATATTGACAGGCTTGGTTACTTCATCTTCATGGTAAACATCACAATTTTTGCAGGTCACCGGTGGATCTCTGTGGGGTGCACCTACCCCTGTATCAGGGACCATGTCATTAGCACAGATTCAGCAACAGGAGGAAAGGGAATGGAAACAAAGAGAGCTTCACATGCAGCAGCTGCACGCTCAACAGCAGCGGGAACAGCAGGCACGGGGTACCCCTGGATGGGCGGAGAGGCCACCTGTCACAAGCCAACCAGTCAAGTCATTACTACAGATTCAACAAGAACAGGCACGGCAGGTTGATAAGAGACAACAGGGACCTGCACTATCTAGATCACAGGTTAGAATTCCCCCTACATTCCCTCCTTTGTTTCATTATCTCAGCTTTGTGAGAATTTGGATTATAGTGGTTAACGTTTTGGTTGATCAACAGCTCTTACATGTATTTGGATGTCATGTGCAGGCTCTATTCTCAAACACCTTGCATAGGATGCTAAACAGTACCACAGGAGAGTCGTCACACTTTAGGATTTTATCTACAAATTAAGATTTTTTATCACTTTCTGCAACGCGACAAGCAGCAGCACACAGAAAAGTACGGCTCAGTAGCTTTCATTTGAATGGTCACACTTTAGGATTGTACTGCGTATTCAAAAGTTAGAACCATCTTGTGCAGCATAATAAACAGCACCACAGAAAAGTACTGCTGAGTAGCTTTCATTTGAATGGTCCGCACACATCAGTGTTTTAGCCATTGATGGTAAAGTAAAACACGTAATGTAAACGAAGGATTAGTTGCTGGAGGGATAAAGTTGAACAACTTTTTTTATTATTGACGATTTTTTTAGCCAAGTCATAACCCCTTAAGTTCATCAGTCTGGGGAAATACTGGTGGTACATTGTCGGCGTCGTGGGGACCAGCTGCTAATTCTGGAAACATCTGGGGCACAGCACCAACGAAACCACCACAGCAGGCATATAATGATGATGACGACGACGACGATGATGATGACGACAGTGGTGACGATAGTAATGGAGATTCTTTCTGGGATGATGCAGTCAAAGCTGCGAGCAAAAGTCGGCAACAGCAATACCCTGCAATGCAGCAGCAACGGCAGCAGCTGCAGCAGACTAGGTAGGTAACATAATGATCAACATCTGATTTCTCTTTGCAAATGTCAATACACTGCATTGCAGGTAAGGTGGTGAGAAGAGAAAATTCATCAGCTAGACGGGTGGTGCGTCCACATCCAGATTTGAAAGGGTGACAGTGAAAGAAATTGCGAGACAAGGGGTAAAGATGCTTTGTTTGCGGTGGGTAATAACAGGTTCCCCTTTGTCCTTGAACTGGTGGCCAAGAATTTTGCAGCGAATTAGTGAATCGACCCGTACGGAAAAACATGGCGGCTGTATACTTAAACACAATACCTTGCGAACCCCACACGTAAAGCCTTTTATTTTTGGCGAAATTAGTCCCTGTACTAACAACATTGTGTTTGCTAGGTTTGAAGTTTTTAGAACTTTTCTGTGTTTTTGTGAGCATTTTTAGGATTTTCGTGCGCTAAGAATTATGGATAAATGTACCAGTCTGCATCTTTTTCGGGATGGTGCTAAGCATTGACTGGAAAAGCTGTGAGAGTTTGTCCTTGTTTGTGTTCTGAGTGGAAAGAGGGGACGGGCGAAAATCTTTGTTTTGGGTTCAATAATTATGTGATTTATCAAACACCAGGAACCAAAGGGTCTGTCATCAGGATATTGATGCACTTAGAAGTGGGTTGGCAAAACGAGGCACAGTTCTAAACTAACTCGGAGCTTTTTGGATACCTGATGAAACATTGTTTCTGAAACCTTAGGTGATTTTCGAAGCCATTCAAAGGCAATTTTCACCAAAGGTTCTGGCAATTAGGATCAAATCCACCAGTGCAAATCTCCTTCGTTAATAATGAGTACATTTGACAATGTAGCATTATCTTTCTTTTTGTAGTCAGCAACAGCCCAACAAGATGGCTGACAAGCGGACAAACAGAGATGAGGTAAAGGAATGCAAAAAACTACGGTTATTACAGTCAAAGGATGAAGAAGGACTACTACAATCCCCACCCCCATCTCCCCCCCCCCCCCCCCCCCGCCCCGGTGGATAAAATTTTTAGGCATTTCTCCCCTCCAAAGCAGTCATTTTTAGTGGAGGGGGGGGGTGTCGTTTACCTTCCTCTTTGTTAGATTAGCCGCCATCAAAAACAACAATATAGACTTAGTGTATGGTCCCAAGGGAAACAGTTAGTTTTGTTTTCCCGAAAGTCCTGATTTTTGCCTCGGGAAACATCAGGACTCGAGGAAAAACAAAACTAACTAGTTCCCCGAGGGACCATACTTCAACAATCACAGCAAAACAAACAACTGCGCAATTGTATCCCGACCGGGATACATTTGTATTTGATCAGGGGCACGTGACCAAGAATCAACCAATCACAGTGCTCGTTTTGTTGAGTGAAAGTCTAGGTATATAACAACTTTATTTATTTGTCTTAATTTTACAACAAGTGAAGAGTTCTAGTCACTAATAGTTTGGGATAAAAAGAAATGCTAAAGCGCAAGCGAGTGTTCTTTCGTAGTCGGCACTCCATGATTTGCTGCTCTATTTTTCAGGAAAATCTCCGGCGACTGTTTCAGCACCAGTCAAGTGTCGATGAGTTCTCCCAGTGGTGTGACCAAGCACTTCGCGGCATAAATAACGCTTCAACTGTAGACAGTAAGCAAATTAGGACTTTTTTTTTTATTCTGACGCCGCGGCTTTATTGATTGAGTTTTTCCCTGCAGAGGCGACATTTTGTTTCAAAAATAATTTGCTCTTCGCCAGTGCGGTTTGAAAGTCGTTCGTGAAGCCACCCTCGCACAGGCGACGCGATATCCAACAAAATCGTGAGAAATTCAAGGAAGTTGAACGTTTCGTGACAAACTGCGGGCTTTTCGCCTGTACGAGAGTTGCCACACGTGCAATTTTTTTCACGCGATGTTTACAAGAGTTTTTAGGTAAAAAGTCGCCCGTGTAGCCAAAGTTTCATTTAGGCAGTGTTTCATGTGTTCAAGGACGGTGCCTACTTTTGTTACAGCGCATAGTACCTTTCTACGCATCTCGAGATACTTGGGTTGGGTGGTGCCTACTTATACAAGTATATTTTTGCGCGGTTTAAAACGATGCGGTAGCTTTCAGAACTTAGCAAGTGCTCTTGGTATCCAAAAAGAGAATTGGCGTAACCGTGCATCTTCAGAGATAATAAAGCTTCAATTTGGAAAAGAGCGCCATACATTGTTGTGTATTTTACTGCTTTGTAGAATAATTATTGCTTAATTACCTCTCTACCCCTAATTTTCTTTCTGGATTCCAGTAGCCCATACTAAGATCTGCTTTTCCCGCATAGTCTTAAACTGTACAAAAATACTTCTATATTAGGAGGCACCGTCCTTAAGGGGAGAGGGGGGGGGGGGGGGCGTCAGTGAAAATTGTAGAGGCCCATTGGACGTATTTTTCCCCACCCCCTCCCCTCCCCCCAATTATTCTTAGCCTACATGTAGTAACTATCAGGCACCAAGTTTTATTTTTGTTGTTTTCTTTTTACTTGGAAGACTGCTTGAAGATTACTTTAAATTGTGATCAGATTATTTGCGATGTGAGCAGTGTCTTTTAAGATGATTTGGATATAAATGTATGTTTTGTTTGTTAAATGTTTGGCTTAAATCTTGTTTCTGCTTGTTTCCCTTGTAGTTCCAACGTTTTGTACGTTTCTTAAAGACGTTGAATCTCCGTACGAGGTTAGTTAAGACACTAAACGACACTTCTAAGAGGGATTTGCTGACTTGACATTTAATATAAATGACTTGCGCTCAAAAAAAGTGCAGTAAAGCGACGCTGTCTTTTAGACTGCACTTCCAGAACCCGAGCTTGTCTGGCGGACAAGTGTATTTATAACCGACTGATTAATCTCATTGGACAAAACACGTCACGTGGTACAAATCGGACGGCGGTTAACAGACGTTGTTATTCAACACAATGTAACATTGCCCAAATATGGTCAAAGTGTGCTCAATTTTCGTCGTCCGTTGTCAACAGATATAAAGATCGTGTCCAGCTTTTCTGCAATAAGACTGTACTTATTACAAAGGTGTTGAATACTGAGTGAACAATTATCCTGCTCAGTCTTGCGGAGTATCCCCTGATTTTAGCTAACTCGTTTTGCGGCCTCGTCGGCTAAATATCGGGTGATATTCCACGCGATTCACAGGATAATTCTTAAATAACCGCCGTCCGCAAATGTTATAGCTGTGGAATAATATATATATTTTGTCTGTCTTTATCGGTAAACGCGACTTTCTTTATCAAGATATATTCAACGCGCGGTGAAAATTTCACCGTTAGCCACTCCTGCGACACGCACTTGCATTAACTGGTTTAACTCGTTAAAATAACAGTACACCGTAGGTGATTGTAGGAAGTCTTGTCTGCTTTTTTGCTTGACTAAATTTCAAGTTTTGCGCGTCCTGTGGAGGAAGAAAACCTCACCGCACCATGAAATCCCATGCCATGTAAGGTACAGCAACTTTAATCTGGCTTTATTTCCAGGTTTACGACTACGTCAAATCGTATCTGGGCGACAGTCGAGAAACGAGAGACTTTGCTCGAGAATTTATCGAGAGAAGAAAGAAGCAGAAGGATAAAAGTCCTGTGTCTGTTTCCAGCTTTCCTCAAGTAAGTGAAAAGGCTTCCATCGAAAGACAAAAACATAATATATTGGTATTGCTGTTAAGCTGTTGCTTCATTAATCAATCAATCAATCAATCAATCAATCAATCAATCAATCAATCAATCAGTCAGTCAGTCAATCAATCAATCAATCAGTCAGTCAATCTATCAATCAAGCTTCCATTTGTTCGTCTGGACTTTTCAGTTTCCACATAGAATTCGCCATTTTCAAGAAATTTGAAGGACTGGTAGATAATAACCAGCTCATGACATTGGTGTATTCTGTTTGCAAACTGGCCGGCCTGGAGTGTCAAATGTAAATTACAAAGCGCTGGCCCTAAATAGACCAATTGTATCTCGAAAAAAACGAGCAATCGGTTGAAAGTGCGGGGAAAATCACAGTCGTGTAGACAATGCTCTTCGCCGGTATGATAAAAAGATTTGATCGCAGAAAACTAACTGTTTTTCTGTTGTTTATTTGCAGGCAAGCGTGTGGGGGGCACCTGTTCCTCGCGGACCTTCCTCGGTTAGGCCCACAGGTATGAATCAGCCAGGTGCCATGTTGGGGGGCCCCGTTCAGGAAGACCCTCAAGACGCCATGAATAAGAAGAAGCGAAAGAAGAAGATGCAAAAGGTCGATCCAAGCATACTGGGATTCAGTGTGAACGCGGCGGACCGTGTGAACATGGGAGAAATACAAACTGTCGAGGACTAAGAGAGAGACTTCTAGAAATATAATGGGGACTATCGAGCCCCGCCCGAACATTTGTTCAAGGAGAAATTGTTTTATATTGTAGACCGAATTTTATTAGGTGATGCGAGGAGCGCGCAGTGGAGAAATATGGCGACTGTACAAACTGTAAATGGCGATCAGCGGCGTAAACCTTGAATATAACTGAAAAGTTTTCTTTGACTTGGTTTTTCTTTGAACAACACTTACACGTACCTATACGAGACTTTACAACAAGAGGAGTCCATTAAGGGCTCCTTACCGCCAACAGACGAGCCCAAAGCAGGAGAATCCCGTGTCGCGAGTGAAAAAAATGAATCTTCTAAAAAAATCCCTAAACGCTTTCACCCCACTCGGTCTGTACATGAAGTGAACATGTACCAATTTAAAGGACTGATTCTTTGAATTCTTCAAAATGGCACTCTGAGAGTAGTGTGCGCCATTTTGAAGCAATAAACCCTTCTCCAAAATGCCGGCCGAAATTTCAAATAAGTTAAAATTAAAAACGTATACCAGCACTAGAAAGAGCACTTTTACTTTAGTAACCCTGTGCAAAGTTTCAGCATATCAGGTGTAATATCAGCTGAGAAAATGAAGTTGAAAAATGAAAAATTTACAGACGTTTGTATGACTGGCGGTATGACGTATACCCCTAGTCATACAAACCTTCTGTAAATTTGTCAAATTTGATCTTACATTTCCTAAGCTGATATAACACCTAATATGCTGAAACTTTGCAAGGTTACTAAAGTAAAGGTGCTCTTTCCAGTGCTGGTAACAGTTTTTCATTCAGTTCAATTTTAACTCATTCAAATCTGTTGCCCACGCCATTTTAATGGTAATGGTAATGGTAAATTTATATACCGCATTTTCTATTCATATATATTCAAATGCGGTTTACCTCAGCATATGTCCATTAGCGACCTCATCCAACTACCCAACCCATGAAATCATGAAACAGCACTAAGACCAGACCAGCACACCGGGAACTCCATGCCCTACACTTTGCGTTTAGTGTCTGGGTTTTTTAACGTCCGACAGGGTTATGAACATTGAAGTGTTGTGAGACGGGGCCTACGGTTTATCGTCCTTGTCCGAGAAGACTAGAAAGGCTAACCATTTGCAGATGTCATTACAGAGGCATCACTTTCTCCTCGGTTATTTTGGAGAAGGGTCTATGAAAACAATGTCACTTATAAACTGTCCTTCAAATTGATGCATTCCGTTTGCGAAATGATCGAACTGGCCAGCCAGAATTCAAAGAATCAGTCCTTCAAACTGGGATGCCCCCTTTAAAGACCGACTGGTCTGGCTGGCCAGTTCTGAAAAATGGACAACGTCCAAAGATTAGCTTCGGAGCATTTTAACTGCGATTATCTATTGTATCCCTTTTCAGTAGCTTGTGCATATTTTTTCGCATCACAGAGCTTTCAAAAACGAAAGTAAAGGTAGACTGTTCACAGTCCCCTATTTTTTGCGTGTGATGTCGGGATCGTATGCTTTGATCGAACTGCCGCCGTACTGGATTGTAATGGTGAGCGCGGTCTGGGAAGAGCGCAAAGACTACCGAGGGGGCCTCTCCCTGCCAAGAAACAAATAGGGGGACTGTGAACAGTCTAAAGTAAAGGTGGATATTCATTGTCGCGTAATTTGTATGTGTATTAAGCACGGTTCAACTATTTTCGTAAACCTGAGCTCCTACATCGCCCGTTATTAATTTTAGTACGCACGTAAAAATTATGCGGCAATATGGCGAAGTGATGATACCTGTCGCGGCTTCGCCGTTTTTGATCTCAGCCTCAATCGGCAAATTACAATCGACTTCCACTATAATGCACACCTTACTAGGGGAGTTATTTTCAGCAATTCTTGTTCGTAGAGACTTACCTAACCCATTTAGCCTCAAGGCTGGCGGTATTGTAGGCTCGCGCGAAATAAAGTTTTGGTGGCGGAGCCGCTAGAAGCGAGCGGTGGAGCCGCGAGGACCGCCAGCTACGCAGGCCAAAGCCATTGAGCAGATCGAGGTTCCTTGGAGAGGACCCCAATGCGATGGTTGACTGTATAGTGTCAAACTTGTCACAGTTTCGGCGCGACGCCTGAGGGGTTACCACTAACACGTGTACACATGAACTGAAGTTGGTTTCTGAGAGCTTTTCTCGATAGTCGCGCCTATGGAACAGGAAGGTTCGACGAAAGAGGAAGCCATTTTCTCTGGAATTTTGGAGATGCCAGAGTGACGGCACATTCAATTTCACGCCAAGCTAAGGACCCCTTTGGCGCTCGAGCGAAACCCGAGGCTAGAGAGAGTGGAACAAATTGAGAGCATGGACAATGCTTCCTTTCCAGGTTTTCCTTTCGTCCCGTTTCCGAGTTTCGCTCCTTCTTTGTGAGCCGCGGTACCGGCCTCTGTGTAAATGTACGTAAATGTACTACAAGTATGAAGGGAGTAGTAGCACGTTTGCCCGTCTGCCGTAAGAGGAAAAAATATCCTGATAAACTAAAATGGGCCTTATTTTTAGCTACAACTTACTGTAATTTTAGCGATGTTTTGTATTAGTGACCGTTAATTTTAGCAATTTTAGAAGTATTTACGAAATATCAAGTTTTTTGAAAGAGGCAAAAATTTCCTAAATTAGGAAAAATTGAAGCTGAAATGACAAAAATAAGAAGTCGCGGTTCGCTAAATCTTTTGGGGGTAAGTCGTTAAAAATTGCTTATTTTCCAACGGAGTATTCCGAAAAAGGAATAGAATATACATTGTTCTTTTTGTTTGCGTTCCCAAAAGTCGCAATTATGAAAAGCCAAAAGACCAAACCTAATTAAGACAAGAAACTTATAAGGGGCACTCTGCAGCGAAATACGGAAATATCGCTCACATAACATATCCAAATGCCACGGGATATGCCACTAAATTGGATAGGAATTAAAGATTTGAGAGAAAAAATTGCATACGGAACAAGTAATTTGAGGATAGAAAACAGGATTACAATAATTGAAGTGGATTAAGTTGAAGGTCAGATTTTTAAGGTCAGATGGTTTTAGGGCCGGAATGGAATCTTATTCTCCGAATTTTCTAGCTGTTGTTGGCTTTAAGAAAATGCTAGCTGACCTTTTTCCCGCATATTATGACATATTTGCCTATTCAAAAACGGGTCTAAAACGCACGAAATCGAAAAAAAAAGGGAGCAAATAGCGGAGTATCTTTTAGGGGAGGAAATCTGTGCACTTGCAGCGCTTTAAACGGTGCAGGAATATAACTGACGACTGACCGCTAGTGTAATGGCGGTACCTCTTTAGGCTGGTTGTCACTAGCGACGGAGTCGATGTCGGTCATCAGAAGCGAAGGGCCGTTGGGATCTGTAGTGCTTATGATTCCAAAGCTTACGATCCAGTGAAGACCAGATTGGCGTAAGCAGAAACGGAAGAATAAACCCATCAGAGCAGTATCAAAATGCCTGAGAACGGGCATGGTGATTGACTTAATTATTCTTGCGCTTCCGCACGGAAAGAAGTCTTGCGCTTCTGCGCGGAAACAAGTCTTGAGCTTCCGCGCGGCAGCGCAAGAATAAATCACAATGATTCACAGTGATCGTTTTCAGCCATTGGGATAAGTTTATTCTTCTGCTTCTACTTGCGACAATCAGCGTCTGGTTTTCACTTAATCGTAAGCGATCGATAGAACCATCGTAACGCCCTCCTTGAGACTTCGACAATGTGGTTTGCGCAATCACAAGAAAATGGAAACCTTTTGATTCTTGCGACTCCGTTTCCGTAGAGCTTACAATTCTACCTTACGACTCCGATTTTTACTATAGATTTTTATCGCTCTTGTGGTTCCGCTTACGACTCCTTGGCTAACTGATGAAAACCAGCCTTTAGAATATTGAACAGAAAAATTTGACAGGAATTGTTTGTCAGTATCTTTTAGGGGTGAAAATGAATTTGAGCCACTTTAAATAATAATAATAATAATAATAATAATAATAATAATAATAATAATAATAATAATAATAATAATAATAATAATAATAATAATAAAATAGTGTGATGCTGGTTCCTTTCGGGGTGTTCTTGGAAAATTTCCGGCGATATCCCGCGACATCACTTTTATATGAGAGTCCACTCACCGCTTGTCATGACTTTATTGCAAAACGTCGGTACTACCTTAAACAGAAGTAGTGAATTATCGAATCGTTGCACTTCTTGACTCATTCCTTACAAGTAAAAACATAAAAAAAGGCTAATTTTAAGTCCATTTTGGGGAGTAAAAAACCGAAAAGAAGTAGCGAAAAATTAATAGGGCCGAACACTCCAGAACCCAAAAAAGCTAATCCAGTGCAATAGGTTGCCAAACTATCATAGCTGCATGACGATCAAAAGAGGACGAATCCTCTCTTGACGACGATTCAATATAACTTTAAAGAAATTAGCCAAACTGATTGCAGGGCTGACACTAGGGCAAGGGGCAGTTTTATTTGGAGCAATATTTCAACTAGTACAATTAGTCTTCTTTAGGGCCAGAGTTGACAATGAGAAAAAAGAAGGGCTCTTTAAAATTTGAAATGAAATGGTAGCAGCGAATCCTCCCAAATCCAAACGCAGTCGTTTTTACAGGGGAGTCGTATCCCCTCTCTAGCCCTCCTCCTCTTAAAAACGACTCCCTATTTTCCTAGAAACACTGAGAGAGGGTGCTCTCTTTCCCATAAACGACTTCATGGGGGTGGGGGGGAGGGCTGGGGGGGGGGGGTAAAGTGTTGTTTGATTGGTCTAATTTACCATGATTATAAACGTAAATTAAGGTTGAAATACCACTGCAAACAAAACAATATAATATCGGGGAAACTAAACGTCGCCTTAAACACCGTTTTAATGGCATAGACGTCCTATACTCAACCCTACTAGTAGTTAGATCCATACCTCGATTTCAGAACACTTTCTTGGCAACAACCATTTGAGACACTCATATGTTACTTATGGCTATTGAAAAACTTAGTAATGAACGCGATTCTTTCAGGAAAGCGTGCGAAGCGCACATCATTCATATATAAAGCCAAAACCCTTGAGCCTCTAGGCGCTTAGGCATTAACAAATGTGACGGACTATAATCTCAAATAGAAGAAAGATCCTCGCAGTTACTACGCAACTTAAGCAGTTGCGAAAAGAAAGCCTGAAAAACATTCAGGCTTGAACGGGATTCGAACCCACGACCTCTGCGATGCCGGTGGACTATAATCTGTCGCTATACTGTAGTAAACAATTTTTGTTTGCTTAGCTGTAGCCAATGACGGTCACACCATATTCGTCATATCATATGTACTTCCGCTTATGATTTCACAACATATATATTCTATGAATTCGTGAGTTGTCCTAATAAACCTGATGAAGACTGTTATTGGCCAGTCGAAATATCGTGCCTTTTCACGTTGTTTGATCAGTCCTTCCAGTTGTCCTTTTGACTTCTAATTTCTGTGATAGCAAATGAACCTCGTTCCCAGGTTGAATGCCATGATACAGCTTTTTATTTGGTAAATGTCTTTCTGAAAATTGGTTAAGAAGCTTCGAATTCGAAGGCGACAAACTTTTCTGGTCTGAGAAGTCTACGAGCATAATTTCAACCTTGTATAAGATTGAATACGTCTCTCTTTTTTTCATACCCTGAAAACCACAGGGCTATACAGTTTTAACTCTTATCGCTGTCTCATTGTACTAAAATAAAGGACAGGATGTCTATTTGTCTGAATAATTATCATTTCATTTTATCGAATTTTTACTCAAAAGTTTCAGTTGAAATCTTGAACAAAAGATCCTTCAATACATATAACCGACCGGATGTCCACACCAGAATCAACTACCGGCCCGACAAGAAACGAAGAAATTTAAAGTAATCGTCTTTTGATTGCGAAGCCACTGGAAGTCGAGATTAAAAGTTTTTCCCGCTTCCGTGATTTCGAAAATAGACTACGTGCATCAGTCAAGACACGCTATGCTTCTGATCACACACAATGACCTTTTGTACTTGGGCCAGCAGCCGATGTCAGCAAAAACATCACGTGACATTGCTTCCATAACAAAAGTTCCCGGCGCGGCTCTATTGGAAAAGTCTGAAAAAGGTGACTGCGTAGATTCGTGTCTGTGCCTATTCAAAGCTGGAAATTTCGCCACGTTCAAGGAAATATTGCCATGCTGAGTCTTGGGTTAACATGTTTCAGCTTTTGAGTTTGTCTGTTTTGCTCCTGGGTTGACTTTAGCAATGTTTTGAGAGCAGCAAAGAAGCAAGATTGTTTGACATGCAGGCTTCACAAGGACACTCACGGAAGGAGAGCGATGACTTCTCAAAGCTTTTCTTTGGGAATTCAAACGAAAACTTAGAAGTTGGTGGTCAAAATTTCGTGATCGACCCTTCTTTACATCCTTCGTTATCTTTTCACCAGCCTAAGTCTAGTTTTACTTTTGGATATTTCTTTGGGGTTGTTCGAGCTATCCTTAGAGGACTATTCAAAGTCTATGTTCACCCTGTCGGAGCATTAGCGACTCTACTAGTCGCCATAGTTATTCCTGCTGTTCTAGGATATGTTGTTCTTAATAATGACTACAACAAGAGAGGAGAACTGTTGGTTATAGACAAATCTTTGCAGTCGTTTCAAATTCCCGGACACATCAGCGCTCAACACGAAGATATGGTGACTGTTGCGAGGAAACCCTCGACAGAAATTAAAGGCATTCCTCTGCGAAGATCAAGACGCAAGCGATCAATTCCAGACAAATCTCCAACGAGGAAGACATCTCCATACCAAAAACACGCGAAGTGGACCTTAGAGCTAGTCTATCTTGCCACGGGGGAAGATGATCTCAACATCTTCACGAAAGAGCGAATCGAAACAATTCATCAAATCGAGCAAAGGCTATTACAGCAAGACCGTTTTCCTGATTTTTGTTGGAAATGGTCGGAGGCGATCGGGAAAGATCGTTTCCTTAAAAAATTTAATGAATGCACACCTCCTATTTCGCTGATAGACTTTTTCTATCCATCTGTGGATGTTGCACTGGGTTTGCGGATCAATGATGGTCAAGGCATGGGGTATGGGCCAAATGGCGGAAAGAAATTTAACCTCACTGATGAAAGCATAAAGCAGACCTTGGATCTACTTCTCACGAAACCGTTTACCTACTGGTTCGTGGATAGCACTTTCTCCTCTAACAATCGCAAAAGCAGGTTTTTACGTGCCGAAGTCAAGTTTGGTTCCCCTTTAAACTATTGGAAGTACGGACATTCAAGACATGCTCAGTTTAAAGCATTCAAAGCTTTCCTGGTGAAATATGCTGAAGCTGTGGGGAAAATGTCAACAGAGTAAGTCAGTTGTACTTTAAAGTACCCGTTCTAAGACAAGAAACCCCTTTTTGTTGATTAGGATTTACCAAAATGAAATCCTCTTTGTCGCCGACATAAGCAAAAGCGATTTCACAGAAAAACGGCGAGAGACACTCTCGGACGTTTCTTTAGCAGCTTTTCAAATCGGTTCTTTGTACCTTTAAATATAAGTTACTTAATGAGATCTAAGAGATGATTCAGCTGATTGTATTAAATTGAAGAAGTAAAGAACTGATGTTAAAATAAGTGGAAGTAATCACGAAAGCCAAGCAGCTTTATTCGTTCACAAAAATAACGGGGAGAAAAAATGCTTCGTCACCATTACAACTTCACGCCGATTTAAGTGTGTCATTCAGAAATGGGAAAAACCGCTGGATTTTGTAGCTTGAAGGCTCGTTTTTAGTCCTTTGGGCATTCACTTCGGAGCCACCGAAAACGTGTTGAATAAGTTCGGTTTCATTCGTTTGGAAAAAGGTGAGATCTTTTGGATGAGGACCTAAAGCGACTTCAAAGGAATGGAACAATAGCGCAATTATGCGATCACGAGCGGCAGAGTTTATTATCGTATCCTTTTGTTCTTGATGTGTGAATAAACTGCATAGAATGACTTGGGACTTTACATGCATTTAGTTTTTTTCGCAAAACATTTCCAAGTTCGATATGTATTTATGAAAATAGAACATTTTGAGAGCTTCAAAAAGAGATCTTGAACGAGGCTTTTTGGTCAATGTAGGCCGAAGTTCGATGTTTGTTTGTTGATCGGCGTTTCGAACTGCAAAGTTAATTTATGCGAAGCCGTCTTCATCCGAAGCGTGTGTGAATTCCCGAAGGTACATGTATTATTACAGAGAGACCTGAACGAAATTTCATCCCGAAAACGTTTCTTTTTTATTTGTATTTTTTTTTAACGAGAAGGTCGATTTGACGGCTGTAAAATGTGGTCTGAATGAGTTTCTGTGGTCGAGATTTCTCAACGACGCGCCGTCTGACAGTTCCGCCGCCGACTGCTCCTTCTCGTTTAGATTTTGAATTATTGAAGTTATTTCCTACAAAGTAAAAAAGTTGTTTCGTGAATTTCACTTTCTTCTTTAAATAAATGAGGCCTGGATTTTTTATATTACTGCAAACGCTGAGCATCCTGAGTTCTTGATATTAAATAAACAGCCGTGTTTACGTTTGATATTCGAGATCGTTCCGATAAGCGCGTGATTGATCATAAGCATAAAATAAACTTTAAAAGTTTAGAGATTATCAAAGAAAAGTTGCAGTCCGACAGCTTTAAAAAGTTTTTTTTTTTTGTGAATCGAACTGAGCTATTGTTCGTTCTCAGATGATAAACAAAAGGAAATTGTCACACATTTCCTCAAAGGGCCTTCCGATTTCTATAGTTGTCTTACATTCCCGAGTGACCTCCGACGTGAACACCGATGAATCGGCAATGAGTCTAAACAATAGCATGAATATATGAATACTTAACGACCCACAAAACGTGGGTACACACTTAAATCGACGTGAAGTTGTCATGCAAGTCTCAATCACTGAGGCTTAAAATTTCTGTGAATTTTGATGTGATATTCCTGGTTAGTTGTTGAATATTTGATGCTCTTTGGACTCTGTGATTGGTTCTTTGAAGGAAAACAATTTATGGCATACAACAAGGAAATATTGAAAACTTTTCAAGTGTTTGATGGTAATCGTTGGTGATAAAAATGGTGTTGATGGTAAAAAGTGAAAAATAAAGCAAGTTTAGAAAAGTAGTTTCATCAGAATCGTCAGAAATTAAATCTTTTCTTGCATCATATAACGTAAGCTGTGACTGTCACTAATACAATTTTGAGGCAGTCTGTATTTGGCAACAAGAACCTATATTAGCACAGGTGGTCGTTGCTGGGTGGTTATGCAATCATATGTTGCTCCACATGAGTTTTCACATCAAGTAATAAAGATGTAGATTTTTTAGAAAAATCTCTGCTTGTCAGCCCATGCATGACAAACAGTGCTCCGGTTTTTAATTTTGACTCTAGTAGATGGGTAAAATGATTATGAATATGCTAAAATTTAAAAGTTTAAGTCCCCAAGGAGTAATTATTCATGCTAATTTCAAATTGAGACTCCTGTTTCCATGATTAATGAGGCAAGAGGACTGTTGATTGCTTGGACGTTCGGGCAACAGACGGAAATAGCAAGTGTAAATAGCCAGCATCACAATAATATTATATTTAAGAGTTTCTTGTTTATTATCGGAGGTGGTTGTTTAGTGAAATCAACAAAGTAAAATGGTCATTAGTATGGAATTACAATATTGCAAGTCATTATTATCTTTCAAAAAATTTAAAGTTTTGAAATTATCTGAAGTCAGCTGGTTTGTTGGAAGTGGGGGAGGGGGGAGGGAAGGCGCTTGAACAACCCAATGAATTTTTGACACTGAAATTTATTTTAACTAATTGTGCTGTCTATATCAGTATATTTTAGACTTAAAAAATATATAATATTTATGAGGTTAAAGGACATTTTGAGAAACTACATCATAAATGAATGAATAATTTTTGGTTATAAAGCTCTGTCAGGATTTGAAACATGTGTTTGTTTTTTCCACAGCAAAGTGCGAGTTCTCTATGGTGGAAACGTGATCTTTGACTATGAGGTGAACAAAACTCTCTGGGCAGACATCAGACTCTCTATATTTACCATGGCTTTTGTTGGAGCGTTTGTGTTGTTGTTCACGCGTTTCTCCATTTTTCTGACAGTAATTGGAATCTTAAGTATTTTAACCCCACTGTGCTTGGCATATTATCTGTTCCGAATTGCCTTTGGTGTTCCAAGTTTGGGAATCCTTAGCGGAATTTCTGTGTTTATCATTATTGGTATCGGGGTGGATGATGTTTTTGTGTTCATCAACACCTTCCGTCAAGCCCACAGTGCAAAAAGTTTGGAATCTCGTTTGGCTCACACTTTAGCCACTGCAGGGAAGGCAACATTCTTCACCTCATTTACCACAACAGCTGCATTTGCTGCTAACTGCGTTTCCAAGGTAAGAACAACTGAAGATAATTTAAAGAGCAAACATGTGTCAATGGGCAATTCCAGAAAATATCCATACCCAACAACGGACGGCTATCATGTTTTAATCCCCCCCTTGCCTTCGGAAATTCCAAAATGCGTTGCCCCCCCATGCCCTCAGAATTCCATAATCATGAACCCCCCCCTCCCCTTCAGAATTTCCGGTTTTTCTGGGAAGTACATTTTTAACTTTAGCAACGCCTATATGAACAAACGAACATGAATTTATGCCTCCTCAGGGCTGTGATCTAGTGGCGCTAGGCGACAAGCTTTACTCTTCAGCGACAAGAAAAACCTACCGCTAGTGGCCAGGCTGTGAAAACTTCTTTTTAAGTCCGAATTTGGCTATAATAATAAACACCATTTACGGCAGTTTTACTCCTCTTTGTTTTTTTGTGCTGTTTTGACGTTTACAAAGCAGAATAGCTCAAATTCAGACAGTTAAAATCTTTCAGCGGTCTTATGTAGCCGTCGAGTCTTGTTGCGTCCTTTTATACGTCATGTAGTGTGCACGAAAAGTGTTCTCAACCCATATGCGTCATGTAGTGTACATGAAATGTATCATGATCTATCGATGCTTGTCTTCTGCTTCCGCGGTCATACGTTCGTGGATAATTTTGTTTACGAGCTACAAAAGTCCACCACGATAGCGTTTTCAAGGAACTCACTCTACACTTTCTACTCCAGAAATCCCACCTGTGGAATTCACCAGTGCCTTCGGATATCCAATCGTAAATACCCCCCCATGCCCTCAGAATTCCATAATCGTGAACCCCCCCTCCCCTTCGGAAATCCTAAAAGCCGTCCGTGGTATGGTATGGATATTTTCTGGAATCGCCCAATGGGATTTGGATCATTTCGAAAACTCAAAACATTTTCCTATTAAAATAACGGCCTAGTTTTGTTACAAATAACATGCACCACCCCAGTGTACTAAGACTTTAAATTCGAGTGCCAGGGCTGTCACTAAGATTTCAAGTTGCTGGATAAGTACAACAAGTAGGCAAGGAATCAAACAGCTAGGAATTTCTTTTGGTTCTATTGTTCTTAGTAACCGAGAGAATCCCTGGCCCCCACCCCTTAGTGACAGCCCTGAGTGTTTCTGGCTACAGGTAGACTGGCGTGGGACAGAATGGATTCCAACTTAACTTCAAGTTCTTGCATTTTCATTTCCAAAACATGCTAGACTGGATCTCAATTTACATCATTCAGTTTTCAGTTCATGTTCATGTGTATTTTTTGTTGCCCTGGAAGAAGCAGTTCCCCATTTTGACTGCCTGAAAGTTGTGAGGAGGATGTTTATTTGATTGCATATATGGTAAAGTGCAATGAAAAGTTTGCTGTTACCTTTTTTCAAACAAAACATAAAAAAAAAACCAATCTAAGCTACTAGCATTACTGCCTGGTTCAATTTGCTAACTACATGCATAACTATTTTTCACATTTTACAGATGCCTGCAATCCATGATTTTGGTTTGTTTATGGCGCTTATAGTCTTCAGCTGTTGGCTGACTGTGTTCTGCACCATACCCCCTGCTCTTAACTTATGGCATTGCTATATTTCCAAGGTTGAAGAAACTGTTTTTCGCTTTTTGTTTGGATGGATGAAGTGTGCATGTGGCGCTGGAAATTTTTCTCTACCTGGTCAGTAGTGTTAACTTCTACTACATGCAAGGAATGCATCATTTCAGTGTTTTGAGACAGCGGACAGGTTGATAAGTTCTAACCTGCACTAGACTCTATTTAGTTTGGGGGGAGGGGGATGGGGAGGGTGATGGAAAAAAGACCCATGCTGAATTCCAAAATGAATAACTCTTTTAATGTAAAGAGAAAAGAGTTTCCAAACTTCTTCATCTAACCAAAAATTGAGCTGGCAACAATTTACTTTCAATTGATATTTCTCTGTGTTTACAGAATTGGGTGTTTCCATGGCAACCACGTAAAATTGTGTTTGCTTCTGTTTTCTGGGAACTTCAAGGTTAAATAGCTTGTGTTTAAATGTCAAATTATGTCTTTGTTTTCAAACTTTCTTGCAGATGACATTGTGCAATTTCTGTCAGGAAATGACTGCAACGATACTGCCAGTCAATCACCATCAACAACACTAGAAGAATTTGAACTCTCTACCAGATCAGCTGTCCAGGATGACGATGATGATTCGTTACTTGTGCAGCTTAATAGCAGTCCTCCTGTTTCACAGTCACCATCTCCTAGTTCCAGTAACAGTGACCTAGCCATGTATGATGATCCCAACAGCACATTTGACCTGCAAACAGCACCACTCATGCGCCGTTCATCCTCACGGCCTGCAAGAGCAAGGGATGGCCATCTGCGAGACCAGCAAAACAAGGCTTGCACGTGTGGTGTTGGACTTCAGGGGCTCCTGTACCACTGGTTAGGTGTTCCGATAAAAAAGTATCATATAGTTGTTGTGGTGCTGTTTTTGGGCATTCTGGGGGCGTCCATCGGTTTGGACACCCAGATTCAGCCGTCTGCCAAGCCGCCTGAATTCTTCAAGAAAAGCACCAATTTACAGCAGCTGCTTAACCTGAAATACAACATGAGTGGCGACAACCTGAATGTGAATGATTTAGCCTGGGATTTAATAGGAACTGAAATAAAACAAACAAATAATGCCAACAAACCTACAACAAAGCCAACGCCAAAACACACAGAGACAAACGGGGTCAGAAGCTCCACAAGTTCTCCTGCCACTGCAGAACAGTCAGGTCATCGACCAGATTCAAACATTCAGGCACATCATTCAGCTTCAAGTAAATCTTCAACTCTTGCTGTCACACCAACTACTGTGTCAAGGAGGACATCCCCGGCTCCACCAACTACTACAAAGTACATGTAAGGCTTGTTTCGTAATTTGGTAATAATTGTGAAGAATGACTCCCGTCAACCAACCATCAGTTAACTTTTGGTAACCTTTTGGTAGACGGTTTGCTCTGTTTTTGTCGAAAATGATAACCTCTGCTTGGCTGTCTGTTAGCTTCTGGCTGTTGGTATTCTGTTGGAAAGTTGTTGGTACACTGTCAGCAAGTTAATGGGGGAAACTGCCTTTTAAAACAGTACCTTTCCCCACATTTTTGTCAACTAGTACATTATATTCTAACACACATTCGCACATTCAATATAATTGGGAACTACACTTGGCTAAGAGATTCTTTGTAGCTACAGTTCTGCCACTAAAATGGAACATCTAATATATTATAGTTTGATAGAAAGCAGGCATCCCACCAGAGACTTGGGGAGCTCTTCTTCAAATTTACCAAGAACCTTGCATAGCCCTCCAGTGCCTTCTCCACCCTCATCCAAACTACTAGAAACTTACCACCAGTCCAAGCCTACAAGAAAAAATTTTGCATATTTTATACCTCAACAAACTGAGAAATATGATTGATTAATTTAGACTGCATTGTTTTTGGTAGATCACCAACCAAGAGAACTCAGAAACCAACAGTCACACAACACAAACGAGGTGAATTAGCTAGCAAAGAAATGTTGTTTAGCACCTGCATGTTAGAAGCTGTTATTGTTAGTAGTAACAATTATTATGATCAGCTCTGTTCAGTAGTTTCACAAGTTTTACCACATCTTGTCAAACTCATCAATAATGTATGGGAGAAAACAAAGGAAACCATTATCTTGAAGAAGGTTGAAAATGTGGTCTTAATTTGGTGAAATTTTGCTTTGAATTTCAACACGAATTATTATGACTTGAAAAGCTTTATCAAACACTCGAAAGAGTATTTCAATACATATGATTTCCAAATTGCTCAAACTGGAACCACTTCTCAGTGATTGGAAATAAGATGAAACACTTAAATTCCTCTTGTTTGATATATTGCTTCCCAAAACTCAGCCCCTGGTCTGGCTTGGAGTCATCTGTTAATTCACAAAGCCAGTATGTGGGAGAGGGAGGGTGGTAGCTATCCCGGGGGCCAGTATGCAGGCACCTGGAAATTGATAGCCTTGTTTGTGTTTTTGATCTTTTCTCTTGTTTTTGTGTGCATTGGTGTCACATGTGTAAACCAGGTGTTACCTCTCGTCTTCATCGCTGGGTGAGGCCAACTCTTTTTGTGAATAATAACAACAACAACAACAACAACAACAACAACAATAATAATAATAATAATAATAATAATAATAATAATAATAATAATAATAATAATAATAAGTAACTCTCTGATCTAGCCCACAAGAAAGATGTCACTAAAGTACTTACCAACTGTCAGAAGTGGATTATATCACAGAAGAATGAAACACACATTTTCTTTTTTTTTTTTCCCAGTCCAGGAACTGTTGCCTAGACACTGTCTGCAGCAGGTTTCAGTACAAATTGTAAACTGAAAAGTTATTCAATAAAATAGACACAATAATAACACTTTATTTAACAAGGGTGACATCAATAATTGATTATTACTGTTGACTCAGTAGTTTACATAATGGCCCTCCCTGAACTGTCCTAAAACTATGGTAAATTAATCTATTGATACAAGTTAAAAGAAATTAATACATATAGTCAACAACTGGGCATGAAGAATGATGTTTAAATGCACTTTATTTTTAAAGCTCTAACAAGCAAAATCTCTTTGGTTTTAAGTTACAGCAAAACCAAAGACTCAGAGGATAGTTCCACCAACACCTGCACAGCCACACAAGACAGGTACATAAAGCCTGTAAACCTTCGCTATTGTATTAACCCTTGCTGCTCATCTAAGTGCAGAAAGAAATATGTGAACTTGAGAATGATGTATTATTCAGTGAATGACACAGGCATGCCCCAGTAAAAATATAATGTGATCACACCATGATCACACATATGACCTCACAATGTGATCACACAGTGATCACACATATAAACTTTTACATGTTATCACAGATTTGATCACAGAATGATGTGATCATGGGTGTGATGTCAGGTCAGATCACAAGTTCTGATCACACATAATGTTAGCACTGTGATCAGAACAAGTGTGATCATGCTTGTGATCACAGTATTAACTTTATGTGTGATCACATATGGCATACAGCCTTTTAAATGCTGTGATAATGAATGTGAAGAGGTGACATGATTGTGCCCATTAGCTTTTGAGTACAGAAGAACAAAAGCACAAAAAACAGGAAGTTAAACAAATTGTACAATAATGTAATAACAACAACAAATTGTGTTACTGTCATGAATGACTTACAAATATGTGAACATAAAATATTGCCCCAAAGTTAGCCTTTCAGAGGCTATTTGAGGCGGGGGCAGAACTTCCATCAAAGAACAGTGTAGTCTGTTGTGCAGTGGAATAAGCTAAAATAGTATACGTTTTGACAAGTTGAGAACCACAAAGGTAAACATGAACTAATGTTTTTTTATGGTTCAGAAGGATGCTAACCGGGAATCACTCTCGACCTAAAAATTCGTTGTTATAATATTATGTGATCATCATGTTGCTCACCTCAATAAACCTGTAGAGAATCACGGTCACTGGAGTGATCACACACTGATCACGAGTGTGATCACTCCAATAACGCATTGCTTAAGGCGTGATCACGGTGAAAGGAGTGACCATGCCCATGATCATGGGCCTGATTTGTGATCATGCTGTGATCACAAAATATTTTTACTAGGGTACTTGGAAAAAGGAAATCTGAGTGCTAGTGCTCCTATCAGGAGTCGAATCTAAGACCTTCGGATTACTACTAGTTCGGATTCTCTACCACTGGGCTACAGGAGTACTCATGGGAGCTTAGAGCATTAAACTAGGTTCATGGGACAAACATCCTACACACTGCTAGGATTTGAATGTTGATGTGTGGCATATGTGTGTGAACTTGTGTTCAAAGTTAAGTTGGAGCAGTGTTAACACAGTAGGTTACTTCGATATTTCAACTAGCGTCTCCTAGTCAGTATTGATATTTGCGTCGAAGACGGAGACGCTCCCTAATCAAGTCGTTGTGCAGTTCCTTAGTGCGAGAAATCAAGGAACGAGGTTCTATTTCGGTTCCATCTTGAAACGTCACAATAGCATCTTGACATCCCAATACTGTCTTTTATGCCCAGTGCGCGCATTCCTTAGTACGAGAAATCGAGAAAATAGTTTGTATGTTGGTTCCATCTTGCAACGTCACAATAGCATCTTGATGTTCAGATACGGCCTATCATGTCCAGTGCGTTTCATACCCAGTGCCTACCTCTGTACATGTTCCTAAGCACGAGAAATCGAGAAAAGAGGTTGTATATCGGATAGGATTGATATAAAAATAAATATCAAAAAGTGTCAAAAATGGTTTTGAAAAAAAAAAAAAACAAACAAAAACAAGACATTTCGGGTATATAACCCTTCTTCAGTGTGGTTTTCTCCTCACTGAAGTGTCATGCATCTCCAAAGAACTTTCCTTTCACCGTTCATAATAAAAGAGGTAGTATGTCGGTTCCATCTTGCAACATCACAATAGAATCTTGACATCCCGTGCATGTTTCGCACCATCCCTTGTGGTTTCGCTTCGAATAACCAGGGCCGTACCTAGCGCGGGGGCAGAGGGGGCAGCTGCCCCCGCCAGGAAAACTCAATTTGTTTCTAACATCACACTGATCACAAGAAAATCGACTAATTGACTGAAAAAATATTCCTTCAATGTGAATTCCAAATAATTATTTTGGAAAATCTTTTGATGCAAAAGCCAGTACCGGTTTTCTTATGAAAAAAATGATTTTGTCAGTTTGTGCTGCCTATGGTTTAGAATTTGGTGTGTAAATAAAGACTGACAAGCCTACGCCAGTTTCTGGCGCGTGTTTTAGTCTTTTAAATCTAGGTTATACAAGTATATTTTTTTTCAGAGATAAATTGGTTTTAAAAGCCTGCCCTGCTCACAAGTATTTGTAGCGGGTTTGGATTTAACCATCACATGTTCATCATCCGACAGCTCATTTGCGCCTAATGATTTTTGAGTTTCCTCTTTTGAATTCTGTAGCCGCTGCTAATTACACTCAGCTCTCTACTTTATCACTTTATTCGAAAACTTCACCATTCCAAACACATCCCGACGGTAAACAAATCCGTACCAGAACGGTTCTTGAAATACAAAGATTAAATAAAAGATGTTAAAAAATACTACAAGTAACGACATGGAATAAGCAACTGAGAAACAATAGAAAATGAAGGACTAACATAAAAACGGCGAAACACAACTTTACAACACTGAAAATGACGCACACACTAAAAACTTATGCAAAGAAAACTGGCTTAAAAAGGGTAAAAGGAGTGTCAGAAAGGCTCTTTACATACATAATAATCTTTAAAGGTGTGGGGGCGAAAGGTATGAAAGATGTAGCACAAACAAATACAACAAAAGTAGGTGTAAATTAGGCGCGCAGAAAAAGCTATAACTCGCTGTAACAAATTCTCTTCCTTTTGAATATGATCTCTTATTCCGCGTGTTCGACGACGGTGTTTTTATGCCACATAGGGCATTTCAGCTGGGTTTGGCTTGGATCTTTTAAGTGCTTGATAGTTTTAACTGCCTTTCTTGTTGAGATTTGTGTAATGTTAGGACAGAAATTAATCATTGCCTGTATCATGCAATGAGCTTCATTCTGTAATTGTTGGAATGCCGGGCCCGACTATTAGTGTTTGTCACAAGGAGTTGTGTTTCTTGGCACGGCTATTTGGCTTTTTGGTTCTCTAGTAATCGTTGTAGCGTGTTATAGAGCTATGCAACGTGTCACAGTAATACTGAAAAGGCTTGAATTGTATTTAAATAACGACTGTGTTTTTGCAAATGCTTCGCTCCACTGATATAGTGCGTTTGTATTGTGGAAGCTCAGTGATTTTCTCCCTTTGTTTACAGCAGTGTATCGACTGTGTTTTAAAATGAGAAACAATATTTACTTCAAGCTAAACAAGATGTTAACTCCATAAGAAGTCATGGCAATTTAAAAAAAAAAAGCTTCGGTGTGTTTTTTTTTTCTCTAAACGTCGTAGAGGCAACTTTCTGTGTAGGAGTGAAAACAAAATTAATGTTCAACTAGAAACCCTGTCTACATACGGTAGACCCCTGTGAGGGGTGTGCGGAGTTTGCCCCCACAGACAAAAAATCCTAGGTACGGCCCTGATAACTACAAGACAAAGTAGTCAAGATGAAAGCCTCGTCACATTCAATTTGAAGAAGATGTTCTGAAATTGTAATCACCAAGGTCTGATTTGATAATCGTTGCATTAAACATACAAATAAGAAGAAGAAGCAGAAGCAGAAGCAGAAGCAGAAGCAGAAGCAGTAGCAGTAGCAGTAGCAGTAGTAGTAGTAGTCATCCTGCACCTGCATGAGTAATAACCTGCACTGGGAAAACAAAGAAGTAACTGGAACTACAGTACCCCCGCCGCACCCTTGGTAGGATGCCCTGTAAACACCTGGGACTGGTTGCATAAAATGGATGTTAACGATTGTTCTCAGACAGTCACCTATTGTTTTGCAACTATACTTACAGGTTCCTGTAATCTTAACATGATTTATGCAACCCAGTTTGGCGCCTAAGGGCCTAAGGCGACGCACTATAATCTTTGGTTACTACTTGGTTTAATTAGTACTTACAGCTGTAGGTGTGGATAGCTATCTCATCTGGAACTTAATGAGAACCCCGACTCTTGTAACAGTCTTGAAAAAAAGCTTTGGTTTGATTCTTGGTCATAAGGGAGTCTTTTTTCAATGAGACAAACTTTACTTTTTTCACTTTACTAATCCATACAATGAACTTGTTGTCACAGATGATTCTGGGAATGTGGACAAGCCTACTACAGATCACAAGACACCACCACCTCTTTGTCCTGGTGGCTGCAAGCCTATTGATAAACCTATTGTGGATACGTCAGCAACTGTTTATGTTGTGTTTGGTTTGAAGTCTATTGATCGCAGCAAGATAATAAGGGAGAGTGTTATATCAAAAAAGGTAAACTCTTCCTAACTGGAACAAAATAAGTTATTTTTTGTAGCTGACATTATCCCTTTGACTCCTGATTTATTTTAGTAATTTTGGTCCAGTTTAGACATGCATGCATAAAATAGTCTCTAAGAACTTCCCTTTGAGGTTTAAGTACCTATAACCATAATTATATATTAAGAAAGGAGAAACGTCAGGGTTTCCAAAACAATCACGTATAGCGCTCCGCTGAACAGGTTGGTCTTGCACGGCAGCTGTTTGTCGATGGTGGCGTCTTCGAGCAGAAACACAACACGCCGCAGCTGTTGAAGTGCTTGCCTGCTCTTCCCTTTTGCCGCCATGTGGTATTTCAGCAACTTCTGACTCTGAATTGCTGCCAGAATCTTCAGTCAATTTAACGGACCAAGTATACCACGAATCATCGCTAATATCTGGTGTTTCTAAAACAATTTGTTGAATCTCTTCCGTGTTATCCAAATTTGACGCCATTTGTAAAAGCACCTCATAAACACGGGAAGAAAGACTCGAAGAAATCTGGTCTTAACTGGTGAATACTTGTCGAATGCGAAACTGTAGCATAAATAACTTCATATAAGAGACATAAAGTGCCTTTGTTCACTTTATGGAACTTCAGAGTCCCCGTTTTAGGACAAAGCATACACCTTATTTGGGAGGGCGCCATTTGGTGCTCTGAGGAGTCAAAGGGTTAATTACCTATCTATATACCAAGCACAGCAGGGCTGTCATTAAGAGGCGGGGGCCGGGGATTTCCCCCGGTTACTAAGAATGTGGGCCCCGGCTATTTTCATAGGAAAATAGAAGAAAAATAGAACCAAAAGAAATTCCTAGCTGTTTGATTCCCCACCTACAGTGTACTTGTTGTATTTATCCAGCAACTTGAAATCTTGGTGACAGCCCTGCCACATCAATACAACCACTTTTATCTGGCCTTTCCATGGTTGTTTAAGCAGGGTTCTGCTCTAATGTGATGCTTGTTCTATTGTAGGGTGATGTTATTCCAGATTATGAATTCACTGACTTAGTCCTGAACGAGTGGACTAAATTCCTTATGTACGCGTGCAGGCTGTGCAAAAAACTGGGCAACAACTCTGAACTTGTTCAGCCAGGTGGTGCAGACTGCTTTCCTCCTTGGATCATGGATTACATTCATTTAGACCAATATCGTCATGGTTCCTGGAACAAAGATTGTTTAGAGTTGAAGTCAGCATCGTACCTCTCTGGTAAATCACGTGCAAAGCTGTATAAAATGCCGTCAAAAGACAAAAGTCATGGTAATTTTACTTACTGGATGATGATGGCATTTGAATCGGTAAGGAGGGTGTGTTTGTTGTTGTTTGTTAACTCTTCGTCTTCAAGGGACATTATGTAGTCTACATTACTTGCAAAAAATTACAGACGCTTTTAATTTCGGACAAAAATAGCGTCCGAGAATAAAACTGTCCGAAATTTTTAGGCGTCCGATATTTGTACAGTATAGTATAAAACTTTAAAAGTACTGTCTGGGGAACGGCATCACATATTCAAAGCCAATATACATGATATGGCTAGAATTCAGATTAGGCAGCTTTGCTCAGTCATTCTTTTTATCACTGGAAAGGAAAATATTTGAGACACTGCTTGAGGCATAAGCTTGATTGAGTTTGTGTTATTTTCTCGTTGGTGTATCCGGCTGTAAAACCTTGAAGGTACAGTAAAACTATCATTTTCACAGATTTTATTTCACTCGAATTCATGTTTTTTAGTTGTAAATTTACTTTAGGCATGTTTCTGAGTGCAGTGTCCGAAATTTTTGTCCGAAAATTGTCTGAAATGAGGGAAAAAATGTCCGAAAATTAAACGTCCGAAATTTTTTGCAAGTAATGTAGTCACTTCCCCAGCAAAGGATCAAATTATATTGATTTTGTGGTTTCAACATGGACTGGTCAGCTTGTTAGATGGGAGTGATGTAAGCAGGAGACCTGATGTGTGGCTTTTGTTAGCAGCCATGAGCTACAAGCAGTTGAAGGGCTTGGTGTAAGATACAATACAAACTTTAATGACACTCCCTGAAAAGAGCTTTTCAGTGACAAGAATAATAATATTAATTTACAACACTATACATCAAAACGATGGTAAATCTAAAACTTACAATGATGCAATGATTTAAACAAGAAGAGTAAAAATTAAGCTAAAGAATGGTAGCTGAAAATAACAAGATAAAATCTTTATGTAAAAGCTAAGACAGACTAGAATTTAGGAAAGCGGCAAATAAGTTGGCTTGAAGTTTACGCTTAAAACTAAGAACAGAGTTGCAGAGTTTAAAGGAATTGTCCACACTGTTCCACAGGCTTACTATATGGTAATAGGATGTCCCTGTAATAGGGGTATATGTGCATAATGTGCATTTTGCACCCTGAAATCCAAATTGGTTCATATCAGCTCTATATTTTTGGCATCCAGACTGGATAATTCTCATGTAGCAAATATAGTTCCATATTTTAGTTTTTGACCTGGTGGCTCAAGCTGCTTAAAGGGCCCTAGTCAGCCACACCTTTGTTTTTGTTTATATGCGAGAGTTTGGCTATTATATTTTATTTGGAGCATGTCGAAATGAACGAAATCACTGTGAAACTACTAAAGATAATGGAACATACTTTCAGGAACACAACTTACAGTTAAGGTGGCCGAACACAGTTTGCGCGCGCTTTACAGATTCTGTTAGTGATGCTATTGAGCACGCGCTAGGGTTGTGGTATGCAAATATGGCGGTCGGTAAAGTGATCCCTCAATTTCACATGAAATGGATAATAAAGTTAAGTTTTGATCCTAAATAACTAAGTTTCTCGTTTCTGGACTCTTTTTCTTTTCTTTCCGAGCGAAAAAGTCATTCACCAAGACCTTTTGCATGCTTTTCATCTTTGCCATGAAACCTAATTGGGCTATTCCAGAAAATATCCATACCATACCACGGACGGCTTTTAGGATTTCCGAAAGGGAGGGGGGGGGTTCACGATTATGGAATTCTGAGGGCATGGGGGGCTATGGCGCGTTTTTTAATCAAGGAAATGCTGTTTTCGAAGTTTTGATTCGAAAGATTAAAGTACAATCAAGCATTAAATTATGTGCAGCGTACTGGTAGCGATCGCGCGTGTTTCCATTCTCAGCTTGTGAAACAGCGGCCGAAAAAGTCGCTATCTTTTAGTTTCGCTTCCTTCACTGTTTATTACTGTGTTTAGTGGACAGGTATTCCAGTCATCTTTGAGAGGAGGACACGGTTACAATTTGAAATGAAGAAAACGTGACATCGCCTTTAGAGATTCGATGATCTCGATAATATTTATGCAAATTTGTAACGCTACGCCGAAGATGTAGACAAAGTCTGCTCAAATGCAAGGGAGCGGCCACGTTGAAGTTTCCCGGTTGCTTGCCGAATTCTACCGTAGACGTCGTATGTTTTTAAAAAAGGAAATGCTTTTTCCGAAGTTTTCATTCGAAAGATTCAAGTACAATCAAGTATAATCTTGCGCAGCGTACTGCTTGCGCAGCGAAGATATTTCAGAAGCGATCGTGTTACATTCCGCGAAAAAACCGCAATCTTGTCCACGTGCTCCGGCGTATAAAAGAGTCGATCGATTGGCGGTGAGGGTAAAAGGAGGAATGAGTTTGCGGAATGGAATGTGGAATGACGTGCGGAATGGCATAATTATGCAAAATACAAGTTGCGGAATGATATAATTATGCGAGATACGATTTATGCATAATGACTCACAGAAATACATTAAACTGAAAAAGTGCGCCTTTTTTTGGGCGCCAATTTGAAAATACAGCCTTTTTGTAACCATTTCAACCGAAAAATGCATCACAAAAACCCAAATAATGGTATCTTCGAATTCAAACTTTTTTCCTTCGATTTTCATCGCATAGCCGTTGATGCAGCGTAGCAGCTCGTGGACTCTTATCGTTCACGAGTGAACACAAGATTTGTAATACATTTGCATTAAAGAGGCTTGTTTATTTACGTAACCTGGTTTCCATTCCACACGAGTCGTCCGCCATTACGGGAGATGTATACAACTCAATCGAAGGCTGGTTAAACTTGACATGTTTCAAGCTTTCACAGCGCCTCGCAGGATAAAGACGTGAGTAAAGAACCGCCTCTGTTTATTTTTGAAACAATTTATGTCACTTGTCGAGGATTTATCTGGTTATGACTAATGTGTTGTGGTTCGGTCATGCTCATTTCCGTTGTTTTACGTTTTATATTAATCAATTTATCATACACAGCCAAACACACACACACGCAAAAAATAAATAAATAAATGAAAACGAAAATAAAAATTTAACCGCAATCTATACCGCAGAACTCTTTCCCCATATTTTGACGTGTAGATTTCGGTTTTTTATTTTCGAAGGAAGGATCTTGATGTCACAAATTTTCAACTCAAACATTTTATAAGAAACTATATCTAAGCAATTCGGGAAAGATTTCCGCACAGCCCCATACATTATTTATCCATGCACAACTGTCACACTAACCCACTTTCAAAAACGACGAGCGTGAAAACAAAGTGTGAGTCGCAAAATGTATAGATAATTATGCATGGGGCTGTGCAGATATCTTGACGCAACTCGTACTTAATTGCTTAGATATTGTTTCTAAAAAAATGTTGGAGTTGAAAATTTCATTTGTTTCATCAAGATCCTTCCTTCGAAAATAAAAAACCAAAATCTACACGTCAAAATACGGGGAAAGAGTTCTGCGGTATAGATTGCGGTTAAATTTTTATTTTCATTTTCATTTATTTATTTATTTTTTGCGTGTGTGTGTGTTTGGCTGTGTATGATAAATTGATTAATATAAAACGTAAAACAACGGAAATGAGCATGACCGAACCACAACACATTCGTCATAACCAGATAAATCCTCGACAAGTGACATAAATCGTTTCAAAAATAAACAGAGGCGGTTCTTTACTCACGTCTTTTTCCTGCGAGGCGCTGTGAAAGCTTGAAACATGTCAAGTTTAACCAGCCTTCGATTGAGTTGTATACATCTCCCGTAATGGCAGACGACTCGTGTGGAATGGAAACCAGGTTACGTAAATAAATAAACCTCTTTAATGCAAATGTATTACAAATCCTGTGTTCACTCGCAAACGATAAAAGTCCACGAGCTGCTATGTTGCATCAACGGCTATGCGATGAGAATCGAAGGAAAAAAGTTTGAATTCGAAGATACCATTATTTGGGTTTTTGTGATGCATTCTTCGGTTGAATGGTTACAAAAAGGCTGTATTTGCAAATTGGCGCCCAAAAAAAGGCGCGCTTTTTCAGTTTAATGTATTTCTGTGAGTCATTATGCATAAATCGTATCTCGCATAATTATGTCATTCCGCAATTCTTATTTTGCATAATTATGCCATTCCGCACGTCATTCCACATTCCATTCTGCAAACTCATTCCTCCTTTTACCCTCACCGATCGATTGGAAGGCTGCTCTTGTATGAGGGTTACTGACTGCTACTTTTTTCATTAACATTTTGTAAATAAAGTAGATAATTACAAAACAGCAACGATGTATGTTTACTCGTGAGGGACTTGGGCACGTGGAATCGAACATTCAAGACCAAGACGCACATCACAGATCACTGTTAAATTTGCATAAAGTTGTTTTCAATGTTGTTGACAATGGGTTTTCTTCTTCCTCGCAATAAGAGTTTGAAATAGTTAATACTAGGTATTCGTAATGTGGTAATTGAAACCACAAGTTTTCTCTTGATATCACCTGGAATCACAGATACAATTTAATTGAATTTTTGGTTCAGAAACTGAAGCCGACTGAAGCATGCGAGGAGTCCTTGGATCCCAGACATTCTATGGATTGTGTGCGTGTATAAAACAAGGGGTGAAAAGAAATAATTTTTGTTTTCATCCAATGCGTTGTTCTAGTTTCCTACTTTTCCTAAAGGAGTTGAATGGCACAAGAAAACAAAGAGGAGTAAAACTGCCGTAAATGGTGTTTATTATTATAGCCAAATTCGGACTTAAAAATAAAATAGCGGTAGGTTTTTCTTGTCGCTGAAGAGTAAAGCTTGTCGCCTAGCGCCGCTAGATCACAGCCCTGAGGAGGCATAAATTCATGTTCGTTTGTTCATATAGGCGTTGCTAAAGTCGAAAATGTACTTCCCAGAAAAACCGGAAATTCTGAAGGGGAGGGGGGGTTCACGATTATGGAATTCTGAGGGCATGGGGGGGTAACGCATTTTGGAATTTCCGAAGGCAAGGGGGGGTTAAAACATGGAAGCCATCCGTTGTTGGGTATGGATATTTTCTGGAATTGCCCATTACCGGTATAGCCACACATGCGCATTTGACCAAAAAATTGTGACTTGTTGTTTTCGTGGAAAAGGACTGTTTTCTAAGGAACCGCTCATTAGAATTTCGTGAAATTTGGTATGAAAATAGTTCCCTAAAAGCGTAACTCGCCAACAAAGAGAAAGTAAAATCTAACAGAGGGTATCTTCACAAAACATTAAAATGCAAAATCAATATCAACAGGAGATCTCTCTGTTAAAATTACATGAAAATAGTGCAACTGTGTCAGTGTTTTGTGAGTTTTTCTGGATACAAAAAATGGAAAAAATCTAATGAGTACATTTTCTAAAAATAAAGGAAACCTACTATTTATGGACGTTTAATAGTTCGCTGCATTGCCATGGAAATGGTACTTAGCTCAACAAGACGTACGAAAATACATTCTTTCTTAGTTAGTCCTACACCATACCAATTTTGGGCGTCCAGAAATACATAGTTTCCAAATAACGTCTTCTAACACCTGTACACTAAAAAACTGTATTCGGCCACCTTAAGCAACAAGATTTCACTTCACCATGCAATATCAATAATTTAGATGGCATCGAAAATGGCAGAGGCTGACTAGGGTCCTTTAAGCGAGATTCCTGTCTAATTTATCATCAACAAAAGAAAATATCGACCAAGCATCAACTCTTCTTTTGTGTGAATTGCTTAAGTTAATTAAGGAAAAGTAATAAGCTTGTTCTTTGAATCTGGAGCTTTGTTTCTTTGTTTGACCAAAAAAGAGCTCATTTGAAGCAATTCAGATTGAATTTCAAGCCCAAAATTACACAAATGTACGCCCGTCTTGGACACCTACCAGAAAAGTCTTTTTAATTAAAGTAAGGTGTGTCCAAGTTATCACCTGATATTATTGGCTTTGATAGATATTTGTATTGATTACAACAGCTTACTACTATTGCTCTGTCTGAAATGAAAATTGTGTATTGAGTTTAAGTTAATTAGCAACGTCATCTGTTGTCTCTTTAGACTGTTTTCATGGGCAAGTCATCTCAGGAGAGAGTGAAGGATTTTGACAACTGGAACAAAATTTTAAAGGAGGAACTGAAGACATATCCCAAGGGATTTCAGACAGGCTTTCAGACCAGCATTGAATGGGTGTATACATTCACCGAGGTTGTTGCCATCAACAGCGCCATCTACGGCATTGCCTTTTCGCTTGTGTTGTGTCTAGGATCAGTGGCTGTGTTTACAGCCAATTTTTTCCTCACTTTGATTGTTATGATCACTATTTTAGGTATGTGGGTCATATCGTCATCTCTGTGTTCAATTGTAAATGTATTTCAAATAAATCTGTTAGGCCTGGTTCAAATGTCCTGCTTCTGCTGTACTGAACTAATTCAAGAATTAAGTTTGACAAAAGCATGGCAGAAACAAAGCTGCTGAATCAACCTTTGAATTAAGTTCGACAAACTTTGCCATTGTACACGACTCCAACACGGCAGAATTGTGCTTCTGCCATGTTACAGTCAATCCTATTGTTGCAATTAAGTTCAGCAACAGTAGAAGCATGATGTCTAATCTGGGCCTAAGATTTACAATGTATGTCTTCCAACATTTCAGGCTTAATCAGCATTTTTTTTTTTTTGGACATTCCTTTTTCAACTTCTCTAGTGTGAGAAAAGACAAATTGAAAAAGACCCATTTAGCCTGGAATGTGTGCAGATCGTGAGAAAACCAAAAACAAAATGGTGGATAGTAATTCAATTGCATCATCAATATGGGAAAATAAGGAAAGTGTTTTCATGGGTGTGTTGAAAGTCAAAAAATACACCACTAAATTGCTGAAAGCCGAGAACTCAAAAGACTTTAATTTGGAAGTTAAGTAGACAAGTGTAGAAATTGGCTGCCGTCTTTGATGGAAACTACTTTCCACTGAAAGATTTTGTTCTCCAGCAGTGAACAGGTGACCATTAGTGCTGAGCCCTGTAGGTATAGTTGCAAGTGTGCCCTGTACTGCAAAGACATGTGCAGAAGACTTCCTTCCACTTAAATATGGGTGAAAAAATGTTTAATTTATTTGCTTCTTTTGTTGTTGTTTTACTATAGGTGTTCTAAGTTCAGTGGTAGCGATATTTTACTTGCTGTCATGGCAACTTGGAGCAGTGGAAGCCATTTCTCTTTCCATCCTAGTTGGTACTTCAGTAGATTACTGTGTACATCTTGTAGAAGGATACATCATGGCCGGAAATTTTATACCAAATCTACACCAAAATTCCAACAAGGTTTGTTTGAATTTATTTTTAAGTTATTTGTTTGTGTTTTTGCCTTGCCTTTACTAAGGTTGGAAAATGGTCTTTTAAAAATATGGCTCTTGCAAAATCTTACGGATAACTAGAATTTCACTGCCTGTAGTGACAAATCAGTATAGTTTTAAGAATGATGAATTATTCAAGAAAGTGACAGAGGTATACTCAGAAAAAAGAAATCCGAGTATTCCTATCAGGAGTCGAACCTAAGACCTTCTGATTACTAGTTCGGATGCTCTACCACTGAGCTGAGCTACACCTGTACCACTGATAGGAACACTCTGATTTCTTTTTTCCGAGTATGCCTGTGTCACTTTCTAGAATAATTCATCATTCTCATTCATTCACCAGGGTGGAAATATACCATCACATTTATTTCAGTATAGTCTTATTTTCATGTGGCTCTATGTCTCACAAACTTTAGTTAAACTTTTCACTAGGGGTCATTTTGGGGTAATAATTAATTTTAATTTTTTTATTAAGGATATGTGGAAGAAACTACCAGTACATTGCTTATGCCATCATCCAAACTAAAAAATAAATTCACTTGCAAGTAGCCCTAAAAGAAGTCAAAAATTATTCTTATTATTCATGGTATTATTAGTCCAACAGTAAAGCCTTACTTTTACTTGGCAGGAAATCCGCGGTTGGAGATCATTAGCTGCAGTGTCTCACATCGGCACAGCAATCCTTAGCTCAGCCATCACTACAGTAGTGGCATCCATACCGTTATGCCTCACAACAATCCAGCTGTTTGCTAAGTTTGGTCAGATTCTGGCCATCAACACAGCTGTGTCAATTTTCTTCACTCTGTCTATCTGTGTAGCTTTGTTGTGCTTGATGGCTCCAGTGAGATTCCGTGCCTCCTACAAGTCTTCGCTCATAGCTCTGCTTGTTGTGGCTGTTGTTTTCTTGTTGGGTACAGGTATTCTGTTTCTGATCAACTGGAAGGCTGTCACTATACCTGGACCTGCGGGAGAGCCTTTGTTTCCACAACCCTAAAATTAATTATGTAACAGTGCTTACTAGCCAAGTTTATAAGGTAAACAGACAGATGCTGCTTTTAAAAATTGAATAGTTTTTCATATTCATCAAGGTAAAAAGTTTATGGTCATAGTGAATAAGCTGTGTTTAATGTCATTTGGGTGTAATACCAATGGAGCCTTGCATAGAAATTGTTGCAAGGTGAAAAACAAAATTTAATGCTGTAAATCATAGATGTGATATTTTTGTAATGTTAGTATGTATTTCCAATGCTTTGCTGTGGTAGTCAACAATAATTGTAATTATTACTAGCTAGCCGTGATCGGTCCTTTTTATGGCTAGTTTTCTTTCTTCGGTGGAGTTGTTAGAAGCATGACCTTGTGACAGGTGGCAATTTTGAGGGTCCAAAATAGCTTTTTCCAATCCCCTTCCTGGAATCCTGTTAGTATCGTACGCAGCTCTTGTGGAGAAGGGCTGGATGAACCCAAATAACAGCTTCATGCGAGACTTTCTTGCCATCCTTTATCACTAGGAATCTGTTCTCAATCACACACTGGCATGGCGTTAAGTGTAGAAACCATTATTTTGATCTGCTGTTTTGCCACTTGAAGGGGAAGTATCATGAAAATTTGCTGTCATTTCAAAACCCAAAAATGTTTGACTGTCAGCAGAAACAACGAAATAATTGTCAAGTTTTTAAAAATTATCACCCCAGTGCAATAAAACTCTCGATTAGTGCCTCTGGCCTGAGACAGAGTAGGCCGGTTTGGACTGAAACTTGAAGAATATTAGGCTAATGTTTTTCAAGTTCTCGCATTTTTGTTTCCAAAATGCGCTAGAACAGATCACAAGTTGTTTCTTTCAAGAATTGAGTTGATTTCGTTCCTGTCGTCATTCTAGAATTATTTGGCAGGTGATTGAAGATCTTATTTCATCATTTTTAACAAAAGATATCAAAAACCCCGTGATACTTCCCCTTTAACATCACACTGTACTTGCCATCTTTGAAATATGGTATGTCCATTTTCTTATTGTGGTTCATATATTCCCCTCCCATATACTGCCCTTTGTTTCCTAATATACCATGTTGTACATCATAATATTTTTTTACCTCATCCAGCAGATTGTGGAACCTATTTTGGGCTCTGAATATTATGTGACAGTAGCTGTAGTGCCCATTGTCAGGTTTCATATAGTTAGAGACCAGTGTGTTACTTCAGGAACAAACTTAAATGTCACAGTAAGAAAGTAAGAAGATTTTCGTTTCAACAAATTTTGACAGTGAAAATTTTGGGACCCTAACAATGTAAAGAAGCATTTATTTATTTTCATTAGTTTGCTTAAACCTTCTATGGGTAGTCGGCTGATTTAGCGGTAGAAATTCACAATGTAATTTAAATTGGCTGGTTTTATCAAGTCAGACACCAGTCCCTCGTCGAACATGATATCTGATGATAAATGAAGAAGGATTGTACTGCATCAGTAATTCCAGCATTGCCCGTCCTCCCCCCCCCCCCCACCCCCCAGCGGGGCATATTCCCTTATCGTCCATGCCGGGGCATTTTCTAATTTCGAGATTTTCATCTCGCAACACTGTCGCTTCCTTTCAATGGTAAGTTCATTGGCAAAGACGATAAATTTATGATTAACTTCATCTAAGAGGTACGGAACAAATGGTGATTGGAGCAGTACAGAGAAACTCGAGTTATTTGAGACTTAGTTTGGGGTGAATAAGCTTTGATTAGAATAAAGGTAAGCCCGGTAACAAAGAAATCAACTTACTCTTTTAGCTGTACCGCGGGGCATTTGAACAGCCCGTTTGTCCCAGCTGTTGGGTATTTACTACTTTGTTTTCAAAAGGATCCAAATGCACCCCGCCCCCCCCCCCCCCCCCCATCGTGGAGGGGGGAGCACTGCTGGAGATGACTGATGCATGCACTGTAAGCTATTTAAGTTAAAAGTGTGAGGGGTTTTGTAGCCTGTGGGAATGCAAATAAAGTAATTTATGTAAATAGCACCGTACAAAGTAAGTTAAAAGCGGACTGTCAACGTTCAACCCCCAGGGGGGTACTCAGGTATATTTGTAAGAGGGGGTTGGGAATGAGACCAAATTGTTAGACCCCCAGAAAATCCAGTAAGGTTAAAACTGGAATCCAAAAAAGTGCAAGAGTCCTGCAGGTAACCCCCCAAAAGTCCCTTTTCTCAACATAAAATTAGACCAAACCCCCAAAAAGGCCTTACCAAAATCTTTCACCCCAGAAAATTTTCGAACTTAAAAATGGCCTCCGATCGCTAATTTGAAACCCTATAGAGGCTTTCGCATCGCACCTCCCGACATTAATATCTGAGTACCCCCACCCCCACCCCCAGGAGTTCTTCCCTCCCATTAACTGTTGTAAAGTAATTTGCAAGCATCTTGCGTTTTGAATATTTGACTTTTTATTGGTTATAAGTTTTTCATTTGTTGTTTTTCCTTTATGTACATAAATTACAGCCTTATGTTACTTGCATTTTCTTTTACATTTATATGAGTCTAAAACAAACACGTTAACTCTGGCGAAGCTGTTTCAGTTTTGGACAGTTTTAGCAATTGAAAGATACATTGTTTTATTAAAAGTAACCAGAGTGGCAACGTCAGAATGCACTAATTCTTTTTAGTCAAACACCTTGAGTTGTATATTTTTTAGACGTGGTCTTGGAAAATTTACATTGAGAATGTGTTTACAGCCTAGAACTTTTTTTAATGTTTAGCAAGCCTTGTGTTATTTGTTCTCCAATAAACTGATGTTAAAGTACAAGTGAACTAGTTTTCACTGGTATATGTTTTGTCATTTTAGCTTAAAAACCCTACCCTCGTTCGCCTTCGTCGCAGTGACGAGCCAAAAGAGCGTCTGCGAGGAAGGCCACACTCTGGTCTCAGAGGTGTTTGTTCTTTTTTCCCTTTAAACCCTTGAAGCCCCAAACACTGACCAACATAAAATTTCTCCTTAAGTCATTACTACTGATTTAATCAAGCGAGTATGTCATGAGAGTAAAGGAAATGATCATCAAAGGTAAAAGGCTTTAAAAGATTACACAAAACGACTTTGAGCGCATTGCGCGTAAACACCTTTAAACGGTCAGGTCTAGAGTCAAGTACCCAAATTTTTATATTAGTTTTCAAAACAAAGTTAAAGCGATTTATTGATTTCTTTCCGTTAGTTTTTGAATTCAAAGCTAAGGCGAGATTAAAAACTCCCCGACACGCTCAGTTTTGAGGCAAATATCTGCTAAACATATTGCAACGTCTGGATGTTCATTAGAGTAAAATAGTCGCAAGTTGATAAACCTCTCTGTCAAGTTTATATCGTAGTGGATACAGTTTTTGTATTATAAAAAAAAAATGTTGATGTCCCTTGTTTCTCCATGTTAAAAGCTTTGAAATGATAGAAACGTGGGTAATTTGCTTTAAAACGGGGCGCTCAAGGGTTTTTGTGCAACACCTTTAAAAAGGCGGTGGAACCTGAAAGGGTTGAAGGTCCCAACAGCCTCCCCTCTGTCTCTGTGGGTAGAGAGAGACTGGAAACTAATAAAGTCCAAGAAAAATCCATGACGAGTTGCAACGTTAGTGGACGTAATTGCTATCAACCTTAGTCGAAATCACTGTTTGAATTTGACAGTGATGAACCCAGTTAATATGGTTCCTTGTATAGTTATTCTTTTGTTCGAGAGTTTGAGGATCGAAATGTTTGTAACACCAAACACGGAGCCAAATTTCGACCCTGTTTCGAAATCTTCGTTAGGGTCTCGATCGGCTGGATGAGACGAACCTTACTTGTGAAACTTATTTGCGATCAACAAGTCTGGAAATTTTTCGTGGTAAGATCTGTTATTTTGAAAGTGGGCGGAGACCAGGAGGTTAAAACTAGACCTTGTCACACTAAACAAAATTTGTAGGGGACGTTAAAGAATCCACAGCACTGGTCAAAAAGAGCAGTAGTGTAGCAGCTCTCGTAAGCTTGTAATTGTTTTTAAAACTGTGTAGCAGCTGCCATTGTGTTTAGGTTTGGGTGTATTGTTCTGTTGTTTGTTCTATTGTTTTCTAGAAGGGTTGCAAGCCAATCAAGAGTATGGGACGTAACTCCCACCCCGTCTGTGGCCTGGCCTTGATTCATAAGCACCGGCCTCGTTTCCAGTTGTTCTAGGCGTGCGATCGAATTAAGATGACGTCACCCCCGTCAAGTTTGGTCCCAAGGCTCCTCCTTTGGATTCGCTCTGACGAAGGGCTTACGCTTGAATCGTTAGCACTCGAATCTGTTTACGGTGGCTAAGTTACCTTATCGACTCTTGTAATAAAACCAAACATTCGCTTACGCAGCAAGCCAGCGTTGCTTTAGAAACTAACCTCTTGTCTGCGAATAAGGCTGGGTCGGAATCTCGCATGGGAACAGCTCATGGTCCATGAATGTTTCTAGGCCCCTTCGCATTTGGCCTGTGCGTAATGAACGCAACACAAATAAAATGGGTGAAACAAATAAACCTTTCACCATCTCTCAAACTGACGTTAGGTTCACACGATGTATCCTTATCGTCATAGTACTGACCGCACAAGAGAACAGAACCTCATTTACTGGGAAGAGAACTGAGACAGCGGAGTTCCATTTGATCAAAGAATGGCGTTTGGGGTTTAGCTCTCATCTACAGCACTTAGAATTTGAAAACGGTTAGTTTCATTTATTCGATCATGGTGATTTCTATAAACATGACGGCAAACCGTTCTTACGGGCGTTCTATTCGCATTCAGAGGTTCAAAACACACTAATCTGATTTTTTCGTTCTGTTACTTGCAAGTGTGCCGTGCAATTTCAAGTTAAGGAGAAAAGTCAGTTTTGACGATGGAAACAAGTGACAACCAGTTCAAGAGAGTCAAGAGAGGCGCTTGAGATGTTCACGTCTTCTCTGATTGGTCAACTAGAATTGAAATGTTTAATTGTTTGTTTGTTTCTCTGAAAGGATTAGTAACATTTGTACAATAAAAATAATCATGGCATTGCCAAGAAAGAATAAGGTGAACCCTGGAGCGCTTTTCATTTCCATGTAATAGCCAAACGGAACAAACAGTCGGCCTTCGGAGGTACGGAAATTACCGTTCCATTTGCTCTCTCCAGGCCTCTTTCGCGCTCAAGCGGAGACAAATAAGGGACTAGAGAGAGTGAAAATAACGAGGAGTGCTGGGGACGATGTAGCTTCCCTCGCAGACGCTCTTTTGGCTCGTCACGCAATCTTTTTGGGGAGGAAAGATTGCGTGACGAGCCAAAAGAGTGTCTGCAAGGGAGGCTAGGGACGATGGGCCACTTTTTCTTCGTTTCCGTTTTCCTTCCCATTTCCGACTTTTTGCTCCTTTTTTATGAAGAAGAGACGTTTCATTTGTACAAAATTTCATTTGGTTGTCTTCTTCGCGAGCATTGCGCCCTCACTTTTAAGTTTCTTAACCTCTCAGTGAAATTTCAAGTTTGGAACGAATGGAAAAAGCCTTTCCATTTGACACGGACAGTTTCCGGAATTTCAAACCGAAAATGTTGGCTGAATGAAAAGCGTCCCGGGTTTTGGTGCCAACTCCCTCTGTCCTCACCTAGTGTAACTGATGAGAATACCGTGGATAAATAAAGTTATTTGTCTTTGACTTTGTTTTGCTTGGCCAGCTGCGCGCATGCGCCTCTCATTTCCTCTCCTTTCCGCTCAAAGGGAATAGTTGACGTCTGTACGCATGCTATGTTTTCCTCGGTTCTTCCTACGTATTGGGTTACTCACGGGTGTATCTTGACGGTAAAGCCGCGTTTTGTACGTCCGTGACTCCTCGCCCCATTCTTCCTATATGGTACTAGGAGGGAACGAGGTTGCGGTTTTTAATTAAAATTGTGAAGCCCACCGGCAGAGGTGTTTTTGTGACACACGTTTGTGAAGGCTGGAGGCCGACCAACTGACCAAAGACATGGAAAAATGAGACCTGAGAAACCCTCTTTAAATTTCAGACTAGTGTTTGATTATAATTTGGGGGTGGGGGGAGGAGATTACTTGAGTAGGTCGAACTCGACACGGAGCGAATCTTCCATAGGGAAGAGGTAAAAGGATGGAAATACTTGACAAGTACTTGATGGAAATACTAGGCAAGTACTTGACCTGCAAAACTTAAATTCTAACAACAAGGAAAACAAATAAAGAAAACAACAAAAAACAAGAACAAGACTGTCATGAACAACACCAAACATCTTTATTGCATATTGCCACAGTAAACCAATACGCAACGCAAGTTACCTGACCTATCATGTATGTGGAAGGGAACAGGGATGAGTAAAATATGGAAAAAACGTATGGGAACTTACAGAGATATTGCGAGAGAAAGGGAGTCTTGGATATGAGAGCAAAGTGTTCAATATAAGAGCTACTGTGTCTGAACTGGGCCTAACTGCCAACCAAAAGGACAATAATAGGATGGTGTTGAGATGTATAACTATCAGGACAAAAGAGTTTGCACCAAACTGGACAAGTGTTCCTACCTGTTCAAACACAGGCAGGTATTTTGCTATCTAGGATTTTTACCATGTTAATGTAAGTCAAGAGAGCCTTTTTGCGCCAAAACAAATGCGTTTTCTTCAAGCGCTACCTTGTTCTTGATCATAACATTAATGAGATCTATAAGAGCCCAGCTCCTAATTTTATCTTTAATTTGTGCTGAAGGACTATATCTGAACACGTTTCAAAATGAGTTGGACCTTCAGTGAAACAATGTCCAACCATCTACAGTTATTTTAAGCTCTGGTGTAAAGTGATGTAGCATTATTCAACCTCAGTTTTTATGTAAACAGTTGTCACCACAGCACTGCAGTGGAATTTGGATTATGGATACAGTAGTTGGTTTGCTTGCAAACTATTCTTTTCTTACAATGACAACACATTCAAGCAGAATTTCACAAAGAAGGCACTTAAAAAGGGTGGTTGCCAGCAGCCTATGGGAATGGCCACCTCAAGAGACTCTGCTGTATTAATGACCTGCGCATTAATGATCCGTGCCATCTGTCAGCAACTTACAAGATAAATATGAGGTACTTTAGACCTAAATGAAAATGGATTCGTTTCAAAGCACCAGGAATTGAAACATAAAAACCTACACAAAATTTCAATAACGGAAGTGGTCAAAACTACTATACTTGAACAGGACCCACCAAACCACAAAATAGATGGTGGCCTGTGGCTGCACCCCCCTTCCTCAACCTCTAAATATGGTTTCTTTATTGCATAGCCACCCCTCTATCCAGCAATTAAAAAATGACAGTGTGATTCAAACCTCACTTTTCTTGTTTATCTAGCAATGCTGCCTCTTGCTAGCTGAATATTTCTGTGTCAATTAAGCCAATAAAATTTTGTTGCTAATGTTCATGAGATAGGAGGTGTCTTTGGTAACCCCCTTCCTCCTACCCCAGACAAGATGGGTCCTCTTCAAACAAACGTGTTATGACCACTTCCCTAAAGGCTATGTTTTGCAATCATCATCTTTTTGCTTGAAGTGGCATATTTGAAAATGACCTCGCGATCAGTGCAGCTGAAGCCACTTCAACATTTCCATTTGTCCTCTGAAGTTCTAGAATAGCTTGATCCCTTGTAAAACCCAGGTCAACTATCTTCTGGATACTTGCCTCTGAAAAATTGGCTGTACCTGACCCAGGCAAGGAACCTGCCATACCCGTAGCTGATGAGGAAGAAGAGCTTGACCCCTGAGAAGCATCACTTGCTGATCGTGCCATTGCTTCTGCCAGTTCTTTATCTTCCATCTCTGTTAGCTGTCTGTCTTGAGTCATTTGCTCGCCTTCTGCGTCACTGAATGCCAATCGATCAGTCATAGGCAGATCAGACTCAGCTAGGAAGGGGGTTTCTGTTCCCGTGGTACCAATGCGCAGTACATTGTTTTTGAGATCAATGCAACACTGAAGAGTTAATGCGAAAAACATTGTTTTTGAAATCAATGAAACACTGAAGGAGTAATGCAAACAAGGAGTTCAAAACTTACAGGAAAAATAGTACACGCAGTAATCAAAGATTATAGGAATTTTTCTATGGTACTTCTGCCACAATTTTGTTGGAATTAGACCATTAGCCGTAATCAGACCAGAAGGCTGCCTGGCCAAGCAGTTAGGACGTTGGACTTGAAATCCAAAATTTTTGGAGGTCAAGTCCCGCTCTGACCACTAGTTGGAGTCATGTTTCTCAGTAGCTCCGAGTTCAACTCCTCAACAAATTAGGTACTGGTGAGATAGAAAATCTAATTTGGATCAGAGAAGCCTTTTGAACCTGAATTATCCTTTTGTATTTCTGATGGCTAGTGAAGTTTGTTTGTTGTTTGTTCAAATTGCATACTGATAATGTATTTTATTATACTCTCTTACCTGGTGCCGTTTAAGCATATCCAGACCCAACACTAAATCCATTGGTTGGTCTTCCATCACAGAGAATGAAGATTGTAAAAAGTCATTCTCTATCTGGATTTGTGCCACGTGAACTCGCCCAACAATTTTCTGTGTGCCGACACCTTTAGCAATGCCTGCCCAGCGCTGATCCAGCAGCCGCATAATGCTGCACCTCTCTGCACACGCCGAGCTCATGAATGTCATCTGCGCCCCTGAATCAACAAAAGCCTTAACTGGGTGACCATTAAGCTTACAGTTTATGTACAGCATGACAACTTTGCCAAAGGATTCCGGAGAATACTCCATGGCAATCTCCATATTCTGGTTGACATTTGACATGCGGATTTCCTCAGCGATGTGTTTCTGAGCCTCCAGATCGAACGGATCAGCATTCATGGTACGAATCCGCTGCATGTCTCGATCAGCTCTTTCTTGACGCTGTCTCTGCAGTACACTGGCAAAATTTTGTAAATCCCCACTTAGCAGTGCATCAGCAAGTTCTGGATTTCTTTCTTTGAGCAGTGAAAGTTGATGGGGATCAGCTAAAAACATGTCTCTTATGTACTGAGGGCTGTCTCTGTCAACTGCTGCTTGCTGGGGCTGTGCTGGTGCAGTTTGATTACGTGCAGACTGCGGACGTGACTGGCCAGGTACCTGTATACTTCCCCAGTCTAAACCACTAATCGGAGCTGCACCTAAATAATGAAAAGAGTGGCGCTGTCTTAAATAAAGATTGCCCTCTCTTCAATTAATAACAATCTTGTTATTTTCTGATATTAGAATCATTAGGAGGCAGTGTGACAAAGTGATTGAGATGCTAGACTTGAAATCCGGAGGTCCTGTTCTGTACAACTGATTTCCACCATGCTTGTGGGCTTATTTTTGGAGGGGGCTTATATTCTCACTTTCATCGTAACGTTTTCATGTTTTATTATTTTATTATTGGCAAGTTTTAGCTTGTCCACCTTCAAAAGAAAGCCTCTTGATTTCCTCAGTTAACTGCATGAAACGTCTGACTCTGTTATGTCTTTACAGTCTTACCACCGTATGTTAAAAAATCTCAATACAATGTCTTTACTGGTCTTAAAGTCCTAACATATCTCCGAGGAGACCTCTCGGTATAAGCCCGGGGGTTTCTTGAGGTCTCCTCGCCACTTCCTACTTCTTCTCTTACTATTATTATTTACTCTAAACTTATGTACAATCCTAGTCTATTATTCATTGTAACTTTCTATGTTTGTATGTCGTGGTGAATAAATAAATAAAGAAAGAAAGAAAGAAAGAAAGAAAGAAAATAATCTAATTATGAAATTTTTTAGATCTTAAAAATTTTAAATTGATTGATTTCACATCGTCATCGTCAATTATTAAAGCTTAATTGAAATGACATAATCTCAAAAGATTGCACTAAATGTACATGCACATGGTTTAAACACAGTTCTAAAACTTTCCAGTCACAACTGATTTCTAGAAGGACTTTAAGATTTCTAAGGCAGAAAGTTGTTAAGGCAGAAAATTATAATTTTACTTTTCCTAAAAGAGCGATTTAAAATCATTATTTCTACAACAAGTACGTACCGGAAGTTACATTCCACCGAATTCTGAGAACTTTGTTGTTAGTTCCGAATTCTCAAATAAAATCAACTTCTTAGCTTACCTGATAACTGAGGAAGTGGCATGGAACGTCGCATCAATAGGACATCGCCATCTTTAATCCCATAAGCATTCAAAGTCTTCTTATTGTCCTGGAGTGGAACACCGTTGTGGAAAATCACGATTTGGGATGATTGAACGCCGGAATCAACCTCGACAATTGCTTTGAAATTTTCGAGCTCTAGATCATCGCTAACGTCGAGGTTAAACATCTGTTCGCCTTCTAGAGTCACGGTAACTTTCATTTTGTCGCTGAAAAGTCGAAATGAACTATAATATTGGTAGTAGCTTTTTAGACAAATTAATTTTGCAAAACTTGCGTGCAATAAACAAACGCAGATGTGTCATGCAATGTAATAATGACCAAGCTTACTTGCAGAGGATTATGGGAAATTCATTCCCAGTCTCTTTAGCAAAATAACAGGTAAGAGGACCTGGGGAGGACCTGGGGTTGAAGGAGGTTGAAGGAGAAGGGAGAAAAAATCTGCCGCAAAACTGTTTATGTTTCAGCAGCAATTGTACTCTATTTTCACCTTCAGAAATGAGTTCTCAGGGAGATTTTTCCATGGATAAACCTGGTCAAAGGTAAGTGTCTTTTATGTTGTGGATTCAGGCATATTTAGTGGTGAAATTTTACTTTATTTTAGGTTAAAAGCTGGTGCTTTGATCTGTTGCAAATGCGATCGTTCTTTCCTTTCCGTAAGCTTATAATTAAACAGGTCTGTGGTCGTAAATAATTTTGTCGAGTCCTTGGGTGTTCTGTGTTGCTTCTCAGAAAAGGGAGAAGTTTAATTTCGAGTATCTTCGTTCCTAATTTAGATTTATGTAACATTCTTTGTACATCCAACGTGTACTAAAGCTTATAAGGAATCGTCGAAAAAGCTTTGAGATGATATCAATTCGCCTAGCAACGGGTTCTTGCTTATTTGTAGCTGCTTAAATTTATCAGTTTTCAGCTCCTTTTCTCGCCGTAGACTCAATGTCAGTAAAATGGATACCATCACGCTTAATTATTTTACGGTGTGTTTTTCTTAGGGATGACCAAGAATCACCAGAGAAGAGTTTGTGGCTCAATGCGCATCAAGACCCAGTTGCTTCCCTGTACACCTTCTCCACATCAATCTCGTTAGCAGATCTGAATGCTGATTCAGACTACAAGCTTCTTGTGGCTGACCTTGGCACTGGGACATTTGACATGAAACTGAAGGTGTTCAAAGGCACCAGTTTATTCATGGAAAGTGCCATCATAGATCTACCAACAGCTCTGGTGTCGTTCTACATGGACACAAATGATCCACGCACACCTGCTGTAGCTGTGGCATCCGGTCCTTTCATTTATGTGTACAAGAACTTGAGGCCATATTTCAAGTTCACCCTACCGCCTCTGGAAGTTAATGCAGTGGAGCACGATCTCTGGAACCAGGCTAAAGAAGACAAAATTGATGTTCATGTGCTCAGAGAGATGCTGGAAAGCTTGAAGAATGAAGGAAGTGAAGGCATGCTTACAGTTCGCTCACTGAAGCTACTTTCTCTTGAGCCAGAAGAAGTAGAAGCTTTTGCTAATGTTCATAAACATGCGCCGCTGAAGAGGCAAACAGTTATCACTTGCATGGGGACAATGAAGAAAAGTGTGGCAGATGATGATGCTGTAAGCTGTCTAGTGATTGGCACAGAGAGTAAGGATGTCTTTATCCTTGATCCTGAAGCGTTCACTGTCCTTGCAAAGATGAGCTTGCCGAGTGTTCCAGTGTTCATTTCAGTTAATGGCCTGTTTGATGTTGAGTTTCGCATTGTTGTTGCTTGCCGAGATGGTAAAGTATACACATTAAAGAGAGGCAGTAAGATGGCTAAAGCTTGCATTGAGCTCGGAGCCCAAGCAGTTGGTCTGGAGCGCACTGGAAAGAGCATTGTCGTAGGCTGTATGGATAATACTTTGGTGTGTTACTCAACTAAAGGGAAGAAACTGTGGACAGTTTACCTACCCAGTAACATCACCACTATGAGTCTGATGGATCACAAAGCAAGGGGCTTCAAGGCAGTCATGGTTGCCCTTAACAATGGGGAAGTTAGAATTTACAAGGAGAAGTATCTTGTAAATACACTCAAAATGCCAGATGCTGTAACTGCTTTGAAGTTTGGTCGTTTCGGCCGAGAAGACAGTGCCTTGATTCTTATCACGAGAGGTGGAGGGCTGTATGTGAAAATCTTGAAGAGAACGGCAAACTTTGAAGGCAAGGACATGACTCCTGGTCCACCCCCTGCTCAGTCTATCAAGCTCAATGTCCCTAAGAAAACAAAGCTCTTTGTGGATCAGACGCTACGTGAGCGGGATAGTGCTGGTAGCATGCACAGAATGTTTCAGCATGATCTCTATCTGCTTCGTTTGATGTCTGCAAGAGCATATGTCAGTGCACTGCAAAAGAGTTTGAATCCCATTTCCTCTTCAACGACAGAGCCTCTGAAGCTCTCAGCACAAGTCCAAGGTATTGGACCAGCCTTCAAGTTGACAGTGAACCTTCAGAACATTTCATCCAGTGTGCCATCAACAAATCTGCTCATTACTTTTCAGTATGATGACTCCCTGTATGCACTGTCTAAACCTTGCATTACTGTTCCTCTTCTTGTTCCTGGGCTGATGTATGCTTATGAAACACTTGTGGAATGCATCAGTGATAAGGGAATTTCAGATTCCATCAAAGTGTTTGTCTTGCATCAGGGTAACAGTGTTCCAGTCATCACTGCTGTCATCAATATGCCAGTCAGTGAAGCATTAGTTATTGTGTGAAAAGGAGGTTTTGTTTTAGGTGTAATAGTGCATAGTTGCATTACCAACCCACTGAACCCAATATCATCGCGCATATGCTCATGAGAATATTTTGTGAAAATTAAATTTTGGAGACTTTCTTGAAAAATTGGACTCTAAAAGGTGTAACTTAAATTTTAAAACACCATGTAAATAATCCTAAGGGAATCAAAAGAACAAAGATTACCTCTTGTACTGGTAGGCCTTGGAAATCTGTATTAAAGTTATCCTTGAACTGGATGCAGCAAAAAAGAAAATAATAAAAGGCAAAGAATGGAAATTACAAGACTGAAGTTAATATTACAGTCAATGATGTAGAAGATTTGTGGAAGAAAACTACAAAGAGCCTGTGAACGGGTAATTTTGATGACTGTGCCAGAGACATTTTGCAATCGTAATTATTGAAAGAAGACCTTGAATCATTATCATTAGAGCTAAATTATCTGCAATGTTCTCAAGGATAATTAATTTCATAATTTTTTTTTTCAATCAGGAAAATTATGTAGTTTTTCAGTTGAGTCTGACTTGTGTTGATTTCATTTCATTCAACATGTAGATTAAGATATGTATGTAACATGTAGATATGTATATATTATAAGTTTCAATTTTTCTCTCCTTTTCTTCAATAGATATTTACATCATGAATTTGTTTAAGATTATTCTAACTTACCGCTACATTAGTTAGATGTGTCATTTGTATATCTATATAGTATATTACGGCTTTTTAGTTTCTTCCTGTGTTTAGATTGTTAAATCCAGTGTTTTAAAATTGAGCTCTTGGCTGGGAGATGGAGCAACCACTCCATACGTTTTTGACAAGAAATAAATTATTGTATTGCATTGTATTTAGCTGCTAAAACAAAGTATTGACAAGTCATTGACTTATTTCAAAATGTGTTCTTTGTACAGTATTTTAAACATGATCAGAACATCATTGTTGTACAAAACTGTAAACATGTGTAAAATAAGTATTGTATTTATCTCAGGCAACTAATCATCATTTAGTAAGTCTAACTCAGTGGCATAACTTTAGTTACATGAAAGATGTACTGTGAGAGTTGAAACTATGATGTTTTAGTGACTGGTTGTGATTAAAGGTGACATGTTTTGACTGTATAATGATGTTTTGTTGTACTTAAACCAATAAAAGATTGGGAACGTGTATATAAATCAGTCTAGTGATAGTTGTATTCTAGAACATGACCCCTAGTGTAAACAATTATAATTAAAGGGTTTGCTTCAAAAAAGGGCATCTGTTGGGTTTTTTTTTTTTTTTTGCCAAGAAATAGGAAAAAAATGCACCCTTGATCTTGCCAGTTTTTAGAGTGCATTGCATATTCTGTCTGCTAAATGTGGATCCATAATTATTAGCTTTTTTGTGTAAGGACTGAATTTCTAAGGATTTGACCACAATTTCGAAATGTAACATTCTGTTTTGACACCCCCACCCCACCCCCGCCATAGCACAAAATGGAGAAACAGCGAGAGCCTGGAAATTAGTCATGCCAAATGCCCGGTTGCTAAGTTCTTCCTTTCAACATGGCGAGCGGAGGAGCATCTGCTCAAACTACAGAAGAAGATGCTACTGAACTACAATTTCCTAAAGGTTTGGATTGATATTTTTGGGCGTTTAAACTTTCAAGGAAAGCCTGACGTTTCTTGAGTTTTGGTTAAACTTGGCTACAACGTCAGAGTTTACTCACCAGTCGATACAGTGGCCGGTTGTTGTCTTTTTGATCATATGAAACTAGCTTATTCAGCACGATTTTTCAGCGACTAGTTTGCTTCTAGTCGTAAAGGTAGTTTCTCTTAAAGATCATGTCCGATATCTCTGTATCAAATGTGTTGATTTGGTTGGTTTTAACTTGAAGACAATGAAAATAACAAATTTTTTTACGATGAAACAAAGGGGCTTGCGTACACTGTGGTAGCTAAGTTCATTAAGATAGGATGTACACTTTAGACAGTGAATCATAGATGTGTTTTGAATCAAATTGCAGAGTTTGAAAGTGCAGAAACTCTGTTGAATTCAGAAGTGTACATGTTGCTGGAACACAGAAAGACGCAGAATGAAGGAGCAGAAGAGGAACAAGAACTTTCAGAAGTTTTCATCAAAACACTGAATTACACACAGAAGTTTAGCAGATATAAGAACAGAGAAACCATTGCTCAAGTCAGAAGGTAAAGAAGTCACATGGAATTTAGATGAGACAAAGCTATTAGCTACTGATTAACATCTTACCGTTTAACGATTTAACATAATTTCTCTTACCTTTATGCCCAAAGGGTAGTCCACTTAGGAAATTATATTTAAAAATTAGCCACATTCCATTCGGTGGAACTTGTCAAAATTTAGCTTTCAAAATTTTTGGCTGTTGCTACGGAGTATGTTTAAATATATCACCAACTCGCATCAGTATATGTAAGAAATATATTAATAAGGAAATGTGATTTTCAGGACAAGTGATTTTCATGGTAAGGTTGTTGTGAAAATGTAGGTGCATTTTTCTGGCCTCGTTTATCATGACAGGAGAATTACGACACTTACAGTGCAACGAACTCAACCAGGGCCACCCAACATTGATCAGCCAATCACAGGTCACGTTTACAACAAAGGAGTCTGGGTTTGGTAGTTTGTAAGCCAAACAAAAACGAGAACATTTCTTTAAATTTCAAAGTGTCTGGTTTTTTCAGTGGCCCCGGTTGAATTCATTGCATTGTAAATCATGGCAAGTGACTTATCAAACTTAGGCTATATAAGTTGCACCAAGTTCTTTATAGATTCTGTATATTATTTTCAGGAAGTCACTACTTGGTGATCATGAACTGGGTTTATGTGTGAATTTTTTTCATAGTAATAATGTCTGAACATGGTGGCAGAATCAAAGCCAGGAAATCATATTAGAAAACCCCTCATCTCCTCATTGGAGTCAAATTGGCTGTAAATGTACATGTAAGGAAGAAAGTGCTTTCTCTATCTCAGTATTTGTCTCTTGTTTCAGTTTGCTTGGAAAAAAGAAACTACACAAGTTTGAATTGGCCTGTTTGGCTAACTTATGTCCTGAGACAGCTGAGGAAGCCAAAGCTTTGATTCCAAGGTGAGTTTCATCCCTTATGTAAAATATCAAACATGGGATGATGTCCTACTCCAAGAAGAGAGTTGAAAAACTGGTGTAATTTGTGCATCTGTCAATGTTAAGCACCATGATAAGACCTTTGGCAGATGTGGGGCATTTGCCTTTTTTTTAATCTTTGATTGAAATCCCCTTCCTGGGATCAAAATGAACTCAAGAACCCTCACTTTTGGTGATTTGTTTCCTTTCAAGTATGTACTGGAACAATGCTAGTCACATATTCAACAGTCAATTGCCTCAGACTGGAAATGGAAAGGTAGACAAGAGCCCCACAATGGCCTGGGTGCCCCAACCTCCCTCCCCCTGGGTCTAAATATCAAAAAATACTGGAATTATCAATAAATTAAGGTTTTATGTCGACCTGAATACTCTGAAACAACTCTATTATACACTAATTTATCCTCACATCAACTATGGTTTAATGAGCTGGGGCAACACCTACACCACCCATCTCAACAAAATTCGCACCGCCCAAAACAAATGTGTAAAAAATATCTTCTTTGCTCACAAAAGAGAAAATGCCACTGTTTATTTCAATCTACTGGGAATTCTAATCATTGACAATGCATTCAAACTCAAGGTTGCCATTTTCACGTTCAAAATAATAAAGGATCAAATATGTACTGTTTTTGCAAACTCTATTTCCACAGCATCCTCTCTGCACTCGTACAATACCCGATTTTCATCTCGGCAAAATTTTAGCAGACCAAAAATACGTACTAACTACGGTAAACACACTTTTCAAATCACAGCATCACAAATATGGGAAACAATAGACTGTAACAATAAGCAATCAAACTCCGCTTCTTCGTTTAAAACCAATTACAGGAAAAATTTGCTTATAAACCAAAAGTAATGTAGAGTTCTTCACCGTCATCCGTTCGCTAAACAGGCTTTTTTTCTTTTTCTTTTTCAAACCTTTCCAAATAATTTTCTCTTCCACCGAAATAATTTTCTCTTCCATCGTAAGCAGTGCCCAACTCAAAAGCAGCAAGCTCCTTTGGGCACTGCTCACACTAAACCAAACAAATTTATCCTAATTCTTTTTAATCCTCCTTAAAGTTTGTAATTTAAATGTTTATTGTTTTTTATGTATTGTACTGAATCTCGTGGTACGTGTGAAAAATAAAATTGAATTTAATTTAATTAAATGTTGAAAGATGCATCATTATATTTCTGGGCAAAATATGACTTGAATTTTAAGGTGAAGATCAGTACTTATCTTTTTGACAAATTTTTTTTTTTTTTTGTTCATACATTGAAGTCCTTGCATGGCTCTTAAAACACCAATATTTTTGTGTTTTTTGCAGCCTGGAGGGTAGGTTTGATGATGACGACCTTCAGCAGTTCCTTGATGATATTCAAACACACAGGAGCTTCCAATACTAAAAAAGGCATATGTTGTAAAGAGAGCTAATCAAACAATATGACTCTGATATCAGCAAAGATAAGTTGGTCAACAAGTCCTTTATCAAGTTTTGGATTGCCTGATATGACAAAACATTGCCATACTTAGTTCTCTTGTTGATGCTAAAAAGCCAGGGAGTTAAGGTTATCATACCTGACATAAACCTCCAGTCCATGTTTGGGGCTTCAGAATAAAATAGGCAGTCTGAGACCCATCAAGTCAAAGCTGAACTACACTTAACTATGTTTCACCCTGCCAATTTTCTTGCTTTGTTTTCCAGTGTAAATTCCAGGGTGTAAATTATGCAAGAGCCTTTTTATAATTTATTTTGTTAGTAGTATTATTAATTTTATTTTTCATATTTCTGCAGTAGAAGGGTGTCGAGAATGGGCTGTGGTCTTCAACAAAATCATAATACTGTAGGACTGAGTTATTCTCACGACTTGTTGTATTGGTTTTAAATCATGTGACTGTTATCGCAGTTCGCATCTGGCTTTACCGCTCTTGATCAACATGACTTGTTTCAGTTTTTGTGTTAAGGCTTTTCTACAAATAAGTAGAGTTATTATGAGGATTTCTAGCGTATGTATCATATTGGTATGTTCGAAAAATAACTTGAGACATCTTCTCTTGGCATTTTTACGCGGCTATAACTTTGCTTTACTTCTCAAAAATGGAGAAGTTGTGAATACGCATACAGCTAAAGAAAGAGGAGGGGGGTCGAAAGATTAACAAAGGCACTAGGCATAGCGATTGTGTGCAAATCTTTCAAGAAAAAAGGTATCAAAGGAAAATAAAAAAATCAAGGAATGCCGGGTAGGAAGTGAACACGTTTAGAATTAATAAACACGTGACTAGGAGCTTGAGGTAATGTATTTATTATTGACGAGTGCGATTGTTTTCGTGATCACGTCTATCTTATGTTCCTCCAGTCCACATCAGCAAACCGCCTGGGCACGTACATGCGAGCTTGAGGAGGACTGGGTATGGGTATTTGCCAACCCTCGTTCAAAGCGTTATTAGCTGACATAATTGCGCCCTCAGAGTACCCCCGGTAGGGATGATATGCGCTGCCAACAACGAATATTGGTTTGTCTGGGAATGGTCTCTTGGCCCAATCGGTGACTTGTTTCATGGTTATATTACTGCCAGGCTTCTGTAAGTACCTTGAAGAAACAGAGCACAAAAGCACACCACGATAATTACAAACCATAGCTGGATGCAGTCAACGATGGATTGATGGACAGTGATGCACAATAGGTGGTTTGCAACCAATCTCTAGAGATCCAAACGACAACTGTGTGGCAGCCATGTTGGATGACAGAACCTTTTATTTTGCCATGCAACATGGCTACCATGCCATTGTCTTTGTGGATCTCAAGGGATTGGTTGCAAACCACCATTGATATCTGAATTTGAAATAAATATATATATTTTTGGCTAGCAACTCAGAAAATGGCGGAAAGAAACAAGTGAACAGTTAACGGCAATACAATTGACGTTGAGAGGGATTTTTTTTGACAGGAATACTGTTATATTTTTCGCGGGGGAAAGATTCGTTAAACAAAAGTACAAAGCACGCACTATCAACTATTTGACACTCATTCATCCTGCCTAAGGAAATAACCGATTTGCAAAATGAAACCATCTTCAAATAATGAATGATCATTGATGTATTATTCAGTAAGTCTCACAGGCAAACTGGGAAAAGAATCCGAGTGCTCCTATCAGGAGTCGAACCTAAGACCTTCCGATTAGTAGTTCGGATGCTCTACCACTGAGCTACAGGAGACTCGTGAGAGCTAAGACCATTAAACTAGGTTCATGGGACAAACATGCTGCATACTGCTAGGATTGGAATGTCATGTGTGGCATATGCGCAATGGAGTAAATGTGATGGCATATTCCGTCTTCAAATAAGTTTCTTAAATCTTAAATCGATGGAAAGTAATCTCTCTAATCCCTGTTTGGCCAGGGCTTAAAACAGCGGGAAACTGGCTGGGCCAATCATAACGGATGTAAGAACGAAACGAGCCAATCAGAACTCAAGGCCAATCAACGTAGATGGCGAAAAACGGGTGAAGTAAGTCACGGTTAGTTGGCTGGAGAAAGTGTACTAAATCTTAGTAATACAAAATGAAAGGAAACGCCAATTCACTTTAGACACTCAATTGAACCAGAAACCTCATGCAATCATCAACGCTTCCCTTACCAAGCTCCCTCGTTCCAATATTGGTACACAGTACTGAGAGGTTTTGGAATTGTTCTGTTAAACTTGTATTCCAAGGCTCGGTGAATCTCTTGATCCACGATGGCTTTAGGTAACTTGAGGATATCACCCCATTTGTCGCCGCACTCCCCATCGTTGTAAGACACGTGCAGGACTGCTTGGCCCTCTGGGCCACGCCCACTAGAAAAAAATAATAATAGCAACTAGTAATTGGTAAAGACTTGTTGGATTAGTAAAGTGCGTTCGATCTCATGGCATCCAGACCGAAGCAAGTCAACCCGCGGGACTTTCCTTAGCCAGCGGAATTCAAAGCTCTTGCATGAAATCGAGGCGAGTGGTCATCCAGTCCAAGATGGCGCGCGGCGCCCAAACTCTGAAATCGCACAGCATCCAGAAAGAAACGACACGAATAGTATCATTCTCCTAGCGTCGAACGCAATAACGGTAATGCCAGTGATAATAAAAATAATATAAAACCTCCGAAAAAGATATAGACTGCTTTGCTGTTTCCGTGGAAAGCTATCACACTGATCTTTCTACTTTTCCAAGGATTCTATTTTCATCATTTTGCTTTTCGTATTTAAAACAAATGTCATTACTGGCATGTATGAGTGACATTAAAAACTATTAGTAATTAAACCAGAAGATTTGCACCTGTTGTCTGTTCTGTCTAATTCACGAAAAGGTTAGCCTCAAAACATTTATCAAATAGCTTATGACACCTTCTTAATTCTAAATCTGCACCTGAATATAAAAAGGAAAAATAAAGCTGTGGAAGAGAAGAATCGTAATTATTTTGCAGGAACCTGGAACGCGCGCAAATGGCATTTTGACTGATCTTGAATATTTGCTTTTGCTTGCGTTAAGCTGTCGTCTGTGTTGAGCCGAACAAAGTTTGCGAGAGTCATCTTTAGGTTTTTGCGACGTGAAATTTGGGACTTTTTTGGAGCTTTTTGGGTTGACAACCGTTTATGAATTTAGGAGATAACAGGCACGTTCGACCTCTCGCTTCTCGCAAGAAACCTCTGCATGCCCTCTTAAACACCTGCAACTTAGGTCAGTGGAAGAGTCATGTGACCCACCTATGCGGTACTGTCCATCCCAGACAGTCACCGTTAGATAGGAATCTTTCCATGGGATACAGATGTACCGTCTCCTGGTCCCCCTCCCACCACGCGCAGGGGTACACAGCTGCTCCCTTGAATGCCGGCCGCGCCAGGATGGACTGAAAAGCATCCTCGCTCTGAATCCTCTTCGCCACCCTACCACGGACGTCCTTGAATGAACCAGGAGGAGCGGCGATCACTAACTTTGCGGATTTGACTTCATGTTTTGGGGTCTTGAGAACAAACCTATTCATCAGCTTGCCTATTGAAAGAATCTTGAAATCCTCCCCAGCGAAAATCTTTGCTCCAAGGTTTCTAGCCGATGTAGCTATCGCGTCGATGAACGCGGACATTCCCTTCAAGGGGCGTATCTCTTCTCCGGTGAGTTCATTCAGCTGTTCGTAGAACTCTACAACACCCTCTGGGCTTCCTCCGAGGTCCCCGTCGTACCCGACGATGTCAAAATAATACCTCGACCCCTCGGGCGTCAGAAAGTGTCGTTGGAATGTTTCGAAGGTTGCAAAGTTTTTGATCTGACTCATGTGTTCTTCTTTCAAGAGGTAGTCCAACATCTGAGAGCTGCTCATGTCCTTGAATTTGCCCTGAAGTAACGTAGGAAAGGACTTCCTTTTAATTTCTTGTTCGTCTCGCGCTACGTTTCCTCTGGATTCAGTTCTAGGATTTGAGTAAAAATTCCAGTCTGCATGAGGAATGTTTAACCTTGAGAGGATACCCCTGAAAGGTAAAACGTAAATCTATGATCAGTTCTTCTTACGGTCCTTGCCTCACCGGATCATACCAGATCCTAGCCTAGAGGAGATGCTGTAGTCCAGTTGGAGCTTCCCCAGCATTCTAACCGACAACCGGGCTCTATATTTTCGTTTCGCTTGGGACACAATTCCTCTGGGAAATGCGAAACGAAAAGTAGAGTTTGACAAGTCTACGAAACTTCTACCCCCCCCCCCCCCCTCCCATTTCGATTGATTAACAACTTAATTATCAAATTAGCTGAAGTAACAAGAGGTAACAAGAGAAGAGCTGTGTGCTATCTGGAATAAGAGTGCTGATAAACTTGAGTCCGATCACATGTTACCATAGTCTCCTACGCAGCCGTTCTTAGTGTCGTCACGCGTCACGCGGAGGAGCGTTGCGTGACGTGTGACGACACTAAGAACGGCTGTGTAGAAGACTAATGTTACCATGCAGCATTCAGTGTTACGATTTCGAAATCCCGTTCGTGCACCTGGATTGCCCGTTCCAGGACTCTTCTAAAAAAATCAAACTAGCGGTTGCGCTTCTCGAAATCGTCGTCGGGGAAGTATTGGTCAACCAGTCTTCTCCTAAGCATATGCCTGGTAGTTGTTCAAGGTACAGATGGGTGTAGTTGATAACAACATAATAGATTAAAGTTCTCTCCAGAACTCGACCTCACAGCTTTTGAAGGAGGGCGGGTATTATCAATGGCTGATCTCATTAGGGGAGGTCCCCCCTATAGGGTCGAGGCGCGGAGATAGTTATTTTCACAAAAAAGAGCAGGTCGAGCGTTCGAGAACGCCCCCCACCCGCTCCCCACTGCTCCCCACTGGATCCACGACTGAGTTATTTTACAAGGCCTTATAGTTGGGTTTCTTTGATATATGGCGTTTCTAAAATTAAGGTGGGGGTAAACGTGAATTTGAATGGGATTTTTAGAGGTTTGAAGAAGAGATAAAAGAAAGAAAATGATTTTTAAAACACCAACAGACAGTCGATAACCACGCAAGAGCACCCCAGGTTGCTAGTGGACTAACTGGGTATCCGTCTATTAATTATTAACTACAAATTCTAATTTTAAAACCTCACTAAATCTTCAATATTTCTTATTTCTCTTAATTTTACCAATCCTTCAAGAAAAACTATCTCCTCCCAAATATACCCAAAATTCACCTAAAAATTCACAAAACACCCAATAACATTGGTTTCCGTTTTAAGCAGAGAGATTTTGGATTGCTTGAAACGTGAACGAGATATGTCCATGAAACCGATTTTAATCGGCATGAAAACGGCTTTCAGGTTTACCCCCGCCTTAAGGTGAATTTTGCAAGGCTTATAGCGTGAGTACCTCATGTTATCATGAACAATGTCAATTCTCCAAGCTCCTAGACCTGAAAACAAAATTAAACGAAGTTGTCGTTATGAGATGAGGACTAAGTAGATGGACGATCTTGTTTTAAGCCAAGTGAGGGAAATTAGTCTGGGACGGGGCGGGGGAGGGGAAGTTAATTTACCAGGAGGTGGGGTGGGGTGAGAGGCATTTTGGAACATATATGGTGGAGTAAGTTATATGAAATTAAATTCTTTACGCGATTGCATTATTATGTCTGTCATCAAAATCTTTGAAACGGTTTTCTTTTGTGGCTGCTGATAAACACTGTTGAAATTTGTTAATGTCATTGTCAACAGTCAGCAGTACGATATCAGTATACAGCGCATGCTGTAGGCGAGTCCCTTAAAATGCTCCCCGTGCAATCATCTGACGTGACTGATTTGCAATTTCCCATTAAAAAGGACCTGTGAATCTGCTCTTGTAGTATCGACCCATTTCGTAACCTAAGTATATTACACTTTTTTGTTAATTTATTTTTTAACTTCTATTTTTTATGTGGAGTAAAAAGGAACTCTGAGCTGCCCGGTCTGGTCCGTTAGCCTTTTTTTAAAAAGTCTAATTTTAGTGTAATTGAATTAACCTTTTGGGGGTAGTATACCAAGCCAACCTCGTGGCCTCCTTGGGCAACTTAATCCAATGTTAAAAATAAACTTTTTATCTCACTAACCTACTGATACATTTTTCACCTCGGGAAAAACATAATCGTAGATCCTTCCACCAAGACGCACGTCTCTTTCGAACACACAAACCTTAGTTTCTTTGCCGTGTCTAAGAAGAGATTCCGCCATGTATAATCCACCAAGACCACCACCAACAATGGCCACATCACAGTCAAAACCTGTTCCAGAAAGGTTTTAAGTATTAGATCATTGCAACGGAACTAAGGCACGGATACTGAATCAAAGTATTTCACTAGCCTGTGCTGCAAACGGATTTAATGACCGGCGGCTACTAAATATTCCGTCTGCACCACAGGTGCGGTGGGGTGGTGCTCCTGATTCAGTGGTACTTTTGCACAGTTTATGGCTATGCGGGAAAAACAGATCTTAGCAAGTGTTATTGAATTCCAAAAGTAAAATTGGGGAGTACTCCTGATCTTCTTTTAAATTCCAGTAAGCCTTGCTACTAAAGATCTGTTTTTCCCAAATAATCATCAGTAACACTCGCAAAATTTATGACGGAACCGTCCTCAAGAAACCCTAGCCCTAGCCTCCTCCCCCTCAAACGATGTGGGGAAGAGGCGGATCAACACAGGCTACAGCAAACCGAGTTTCTCAGACCGTTCGGCATGTGCAGTAGCGAAAGGAGGCACCATCGATGCTAAAATCGGCAACAAGGAGAGTATGGCAACGTGAGTAAACTGTGATGTTAAATGGCATGTAGATGTACCTGCAAGGGGTGTGTGTCAGAGATGAGCGAGTATTGTAACGTCTTCAACATAGACTACAACACAGCAGTCCCTCTCTGGATTACTCTTTAAAATTTTTCGTTGTAATTCACAAATTGGTTATATGAATTTTGTTAACTAATAAATGTATAGTATAATAGTGCACATTTGCATTTAAACGAGCCTTTGCTCACATGTGCGATAAGTGATTAAATAAAGGTACTTACTCACTTAATAGTCGAGCGAGATAGACTGATACGAATAAAAAACGAGAAGAGACTGGGGAAGAGGTGGAAGAGAAAGTGACTGGGATTGATCTTTTTATTAGCTGTAACCAACGCCTCCGAATTTGTAATGATTTCAACAATGCTTTCTGGATTGCCGAACGAGATAGGTAAAAGGGTCCTAAAAGAACGAAAGGTAAGAGAGGTAATTATTATTAGAAGTGGACAGCTGGTAGTCTAGCTTTCAACATTTGGCATTTTAGAAAAGATGACACTGAATTTGGGAGCTTACACCTTAAGAATCTAACTTGGTAACAGAAAGTATTGCCTTGCCAATAACTGACTTACCACAAAGCCCACAGGTCCTTTGACAAGCGTTTCGGACGATTAAGTTGGAAGCGCACCTTTTCTTGTAGTGCTCACAGAATTTTTTCCTTTTATGTTGGTCTTTGCATTCTGAAAAGTAAGAAGCTGACATGAAAATTAGAAACGGTAACAGGACTGTGATTATACGATTGACCACCGCGAGTCGCACCAGGAAAAGATTGGATGATCCTAACAAAACCCAGTGGATCGCTCCCCGTGAAACGATGAAACGTTACAAAATAGGAAATACCTGATTTAGAGATCTCCATTTTCATTTTTTTTCTCCAAGGTAGTATAGTTCCAAACTTTTTATGGGCTTGTGCCGACCTTCAGCCCTTTTAAAAGTTAAGACTTAAAGGTTCCTTTTCTTAAAATACTGAGCCATCTCCCCCCGGGGAAGAAGTAACAATGACTCTATGACAAGAGAAACGGCGGTAATCATGATCTCTAAAGGTGCGTATGATGACCCTATTCCAGAACAGGAATACATGCGACGATGACAAGAAATCCCTCATAATAATTTTTTTTTAGTTACTGTATAAAATGGCTCTTCGATTATCGCCCGTCAGCGAAAGTTTGCAGAAATGTCTTCGCAAATTTACTTTAAAAAAGGAAAATTAACACCTATTCCGCTTATTCTTTTTCCGGAATCATGACGGTCAATCGAGCGCCTGACCGAAGTCTTGTTCCCGGCGCTTCATGTTACACCGGACAAAACGCCGCCCACTGGACAGGCCGCACTGACTTTTCAAAAAGTTTGTTCCAAATTTTAACAATGGTATATAAAAAAAAAATGCAATGTTCCATTAGAATGGTTTTATTTCGTGTTTGCTTCGGTTTTTCTTTACAACGCTCTGTAATTGGTTAGCAAGATTCGTACCACAGACTTTCTCAACAATGAGAAGCAAACTGACCAATCACAATGGGTCGTTGATCGATATCAAAGGCAAGGAGGTAAGAGTGTTTTCCAATTTTCAAATATTTGTTTGAGTTGTGCAAAGGTTCCTTTGACGCGTAACACCTTTGATGGCTGTCAAGGGTGATGTAAATCGATCGGCTGCTATGAAGACGTGTCAAAGGCTTCTGTTTTACGCACCTTTGTCCTGCCTTTGCTGCGAATCAAGGGCGACCAAAACCACCTCTTTCGTGGAGTGTGCTTGCTCAAAATGTAAAACTTCCCCCTAATAATAAGTTGCCTTTACAAAGTCTTCAGGTATCAAAGGCTTACATTAGAATTTTTTGGTATTCATTTACGGCCCGAAATAAGTCAGTTCTTTAACCTTTCAAAAAATATATTTTTCTTTTAAACTTTGCCTTCATATCAACTGAATAAAGGCGCCAATTGTTTTCACCAGTAAATTTTTGTTTCATTTTTAAAATCGCTAAAACTGATAACTGACTGCGAAAACAACTGGTCAGTTCTGTATAAATCCCAATCATTTGAAGGAAAGGCGATTCCAAACATTTCACGTATTTACACGCACCAAAACGTGCTTGGTGGGTCCTTCATACTAGATACAGTAAACACCCGCATAAAAGAACAAGTGGATTAAAAGCCTCTCGGCTGAAATTCGTCATTTTTGACACCTGTTTTATAAAAGCCTTACAAAAAATATATGAAGACTCATTCAGGCTGACCTTGAAAAAAGTAGGTTCTTAAATGTGGTCTTTATTGTTGCGCTAGTCTTGGTACATAAATGTCAGGAAATGTTGATCGAAATGTAGGTTATGTTACACGAAACGGTTTTAAACGCAACAACATTGCGTTAAAAATCATTACCATGTCAGCAATATTGCGCGCAGACGATTTTAAAAAGAAAATTTGTTACGGAAACATATTGAAAGTTTTTTTTAACTGCGTTCAAAGCCTTGTAAAACGTTGCCCCAAACGTTCAAATGTTGTATTATAAATTGTCTACGCACTACGGTTACAGGGTAATGATTATATATAGCTCCGTTCCCAATCGTTGTTGAAGGAGTACGTGTCTAGTAATATTTCTTTTAACTTGCAAGTAAAATTTCGACGGGGTGGGACTTACGGAGATTTTTGAAATGGAGAGATTTCGTGCAAAGGGTACCGGACAGTTTAGACTTGCTTGATTGAAAAATATATAAGGATAAGAAAGGTTTACCTTCTGAACATGCAATTCCGATGAAACTTAGAATAAGGACAAGATACACTTTCACCATTTTCGGGCAGTTTCCATTCATCAAGTGACCACTCGGGGCTAACAGCTTGTTTTTTCATAGTCGCAGTCTCTGTACACGTATAACAGTTGAATAAAGAACAGCTTTTGTTGATAAATAATGCTGGGTGGGGCATCTTCTGTTGTTAAATAATGCTGGCCCGTTATTTGACCAACATTGAACACATGACGCCAATCTTGATGTCCACAAACTGACACCGACATGTTTAAGCAGTTGCTAAACGGGAGCTGTCATGGCGATTTCGCTGTATTTTGATCAAAACTGCTCAATATTTGACGAAATTCCTTAGTTTTTGCTAACATTACTTTTTTTTCTTCGAACACCGAGAAGAAAATATTACGGGATTTCTCCAAGAAAGACTTTTAAGCGACTTCTTTTTTCTTGTTTTCCTCGTGATTTCTTTACCTTTCCTAAATTCCGTTTCTGTCGTTCTAAATGTCTTTGATTGTAATAAATATAATAATAATGACTTTATTCTTTAATAGTTGTAAGTCTGGTCAGGCTAGATTAGCACTCGCTGTCTACTTCCTTGTTTTCTTGGTTGGACTTAATACACATGAAGAAATTGAAAAAATTGGCCAATTTGTAATTAGGGCTAACGGTTCTTGGAGTGTTAAGGAAACTTTGGTCGATATTTATTGTACTCATATTCGAGTTTATAGGGAATATTTCATATTTATCCAAGTATATTTTGTGGCTTAAGGTTGTGCTATTATTGGTTCTATATCGTACATCGTTCAATTTGTAAAGGGCAATGGTAACCTTAGTTTCCGTTTTAGCTTTTCAGTAATTTGCCGAGCTGTGCAAATGATCGCGAAAAACTTATCATGCTTGTTACTAAAGGGAAAAAAATTAGAAAAGCCAACAGTAGCTATGCTAGGAAATATTTTCAAATTATCTTCATTGACCTGAATAAGGTTAATCAACTTGGAAGTTCTAGAAGTGTTACTTGAAGTAAATTGGTTTCGTTTGAATGAATATTTTTGAAATGAGCTCTGTTCTGTAATTGCGTTTTCTAGAGTATTCAATAGGAATTAATCAACAACTTGTTAGTTTGTCGTTTATCTTTAAGCCTTTACGGATCCTGCTCCGCTCTGTGTATGAATAGCTCAACCGTTTAGTTATGAATTGGCCGTTTTTATGCCGTAGAGACGTTAAAGTCGTCTAGACGCATTAAACGTCTGAGACGTGAAAACCGTGTGGTATAAAAACGGGACGCATAAAAGTAGACGACTTAACAGAAAAATATCAGAAACATTTCAGGACTAAAAACGCTTACTCGAGCCAGTCGTCTGTGGACGAGTCAGGGCTAAATGCGTCCCAGTTAGGGCGTCCCGTTTTTATACTAGACGCATTTAACGTCTGAGACGTTAAAGTCGTCTTTTAAGTGCGTCTAAGCGACGCACTTAACTAAAGACGTTTAAGTCGTACTAAGTGAGTTTCTCTGTGAACTGTGATAACGGTGCACTGACACTTCGAAAAACTAATTTGCTACGTTGCGCACTTAAAGAACTTTTAATTTAGGACAGTTGAATAGTGCAAGTTCTCCTTGATTAACAAGTGTAGTTAATATTGAGGTTTCGGTGCTAAAATTTGGCTTTTTAATCTTCTACGCGTTATTCAAAGTACTGCCGCGTCCTCTGTAATTACTTTTCACATTCACACGCATTGTATTCTGTTAACAATGGATACTTGTAGCGCTTAGTGATGAACGTTTACAACCTTTGCTGTTGGACGAGCTTATGTCAGTTCGTCCTTCGAGAATAAACTGATGTTGAAACCAAGAGTGAAGTCGGTCGCTGTTAATTCTGCATCCAGTTGCGGCTAGATCTTGGTACCTCAAGGGAGTGACGGCCCCTTCTCGCAAGCGAGCTCTCTTTGAGTTAATCTTCCCCAAGAATTGTCACAGAAGTTTTTCCGTTGAAGTTCAGCCTGAATAGCCCGAAACGTTCCCGTTCGCTTAGAGAGGAAAAACCTCCCGTCACAGGAGAACGTACTTCAGTAATATTAGAAGAATTCGAAAATATTCTCCATATTTTCAACCTTATCGAATTTTAGAGCCTCAAACTAAGCATACGCGATAAGACCAGAAGGTTGAACGTGCAGTCCTAAATTGTTTTGGCTTTCCGACTACACTATAGAGAAACATTTCGTGGAAACAAAGTAATAATATTTTTAATCTTCTTTTGATTCTGAGACATACGTTTCCAAGTTTAGCGACAGGAGAAACGACTAGAAGGCTTAAACAATTTTTGACAAGGTAACAAAATGCTAGGCTGGGGCACTGCTACTTGGCAGCATGGGCTCCTGGCAAAATCGAATCCAAGGGGAGGGGGGACAGTTGTGGGGGAGGGGGGCGGGTGGTAATATTGCAACTTGCGGCATGCTACAGAAATAAAAGCTTATCAACAATGTAAGCGACATGATGAAGCGGTATCTCAATGCGGTTTTTGATAAGGTTGTACCGCGTCTGGTGGTAAAAACAATGTCACCCTGCTTTTAATTTTACTATTTATTTGATTTAACGGTAACCCCTTCCCTTAAGCGGCTATTCATTTCCCGTTCCTGTTAAATAAAAATCCTTTTTCAGTTCCAAACAACAAGGCAGACACGATTACTTTCTAAGGAAACATTTTTTATTTGTGTATAGCCCGCTCTGCCTTCTGTGTTGCAAAACTTGGGGCGAACCTGAAAGGATCAGATAATAATTTGAAAGGTTTAATAAAATCTTCATGGTTGTTTTCTTTCTTTTCTTCGAATTGCAATTTGTTGTTTAGTTCCTTTTCCCAGAATTCGTAAGTCCTGTCCAAGGTCAGTTATAAAATTTATTTATATAACTAAAATAGGTCACCTCTTCCTTGTCGAGCGTTGGTGGTATAGTGGTGAGCATAGCTGCCTTCCAAGCAGTTGACCCGGGTTCGATTCCCGGCCAACGCAGAATTTTTTTTTTCTTTTTTCGTTTCACTTTAAACTATTTACGTACAAATGAAACATATCTTTTTTTTTACATACATGAAATAGCTTTTTTTTACATATGTAAAATAGCTTTGATCTCCGCCGTCACCAACGACATTAGGCCTTATCACGTTTTCGACGCCATTTTGACGGGTAGGCAAACAGGCTTGGAAAAACAGTGTTTGTATGGAAATCCAATGTCAAGTAATTTTCATAAAACATCGCTTCTGAAAAATTCATGAATTGGAAACTTTTGGCACTAGGAAAAGGATTTTAAGAAAAAAATTGGAGGGATGTCGCTGTGACAGAAAGCGTCCAGTCGTGTTTTGAACTTTCCATACATTTGTCTGTACAGCGAACTAGCCGTGAACTGCTACTAAAAATAGTTTGCGGGAAAAAATACAGGGAAGTGTATGGAAAGTTCAAAACACGACTGAACGTTTTCTGTCACAGCTACATCCCTCCAATTTTTTTCTTAAAATCCTTTTCCTAGTGCCAAAAGTTTCCAATTCAGGATTTTTTCAGAAGCGTAGCCTCCCACGCAGACGTTCTTAGGGGTTCGTCACGCGAACCCCTAAGAACGTCTGCATGGGAGGCTATCAGAAGCGATGTTTTATGAAAGTTATTTGACATTGGATTTCCATACAAACACTATTATTTCAAGCCTGTTTGCCTACCCGTCAAAATGGCGTCGAAAACCGTGATAAGGCCTATTACTTCTCTGCAATAATAAGTTGCACAAAACTAAACCCCTAAAAAGTCTTAAATTAACAAAGTCCTGTATAAGGAGTTTATCGTATTTTATAAATCATGAAATAAACTACATTTTGAAAAGTAGAAAACAAAAAACAAAAAACAAAAAAAACGGTCCACCCACTCTCTCCTACTCTCAAAGACCACGCGTCACGCAAAGCTGTTTGCTCGAATCGCGCACTGCACTACACAAAAACAGTGTTCATAGTATGAGAATTTCTTAAACTATTAAACAAACTGATTTCGGAGATAATTAAAAAGGCGCAGAGAAAGTTAAAACACTTTGCTAATTACATTTGGAATTTTGGTTTGTCCACTTACACAGAGGCTAAGTAATTCAAAGATTTTTTTCGAACTTATTCGAGGGTTTAGGCAACGGACGAAAAATCGCAAAAAAAAAAAAAAAAAAAAAAAATAATAATAATAATAATAATAATAATAAGTAAAATAAATAAATAACGTTCACATACCATATCAAATGTTATCTGTGTATCGCTTCTTAACTGTTCTGCTGCATTTCAGCCAGTTTTTACTTCTTAGTTTGCTCCAGGACAGTCAACAGAAACAACAGTGGTATGTAAACTTTCACTAGTGATTATTGTCATTTTCGTTCGCTGAATAAATCCGCATGCAGTGCGTTCCACAGAGATCCTTATCTTTCGCACTGAGTGAGTGAGAGCAGAACTCTACGTTAACAAAACTTAAGCTCCCGTTTCTCACAGGACGATAGAAACATGTGAGTCCCCAGTCCTCCGTAGACAGATTATTCTCAACGCGCTTTGATTTCACAACAAAACTTTTATTCAGCGATGTTTAGCGATGTAAATCGCATCACCAAGACGTTAGAAAACGGATTATAAACGGTGTGCGGATCGGAGTAACGAAGCGATGAAGCGAAACAAAGTATACTTGACGTAGCGTTGCGAAGCGAAGTAAAGCGGTCTCGAAAACTTAAAAGTAACGAAGAAAAAACAAACTACAATTAAACTAACTAAACACCAAAGCGGCCTTAATAACAAATACAAAATAAATAAAGGTATGAAAAGGTTACAAAACTTGCTTCTGTGTCCGCTTGGGAAATTCACAAAGTAGAGATCAGGAAAACGTTGTGTCTTATAAGGCTTTATCTCTACACGATGACACGCTCTGAGAACTGAAAAGGTCCCATTTAAGCACGGTCGAAGAAATAGTATCTTAAACAAAAGGTGATAGAAAGGATAAAAGATTTCTTTATTTGCTAAATCGTACATGGGTAAAACAAACCCGTTGGAAAAAACTTACTTTGATTACAAAGGAAGCTCAAAGAATAGAAGGAAATTACGAAATACCATAAAATATTTGGCACTAAATATTTGTGAGCCTGTGTGTCCTGCTGTTTGATGAAAAATTGGATATCATTTGCTGCCACGACACAGATAATATGGCTGGGCCTTTGCACTTTTTGTTAAATTCTTTTGTATTTTTTTTTTTTTTGTAAACACACCTGCTCTGACTCCCCACAAACAATATCACACGCTGAGGTATAAATATGACGTGGAACAAGTTTGCTTCTTTCCACCAGTCTGAAATGTTTAACTCAGTGAAGAGGTCAACAATTTTAAGATTTTTATGCGATTTGTTCATTGAGCGAGATTGCGATCACTCACTAAACTCAACTAAACTACACATGGATTTTCAGCGGCCCGCTTTTGTTGAAGACAATCAGAACAATACATGCCTACTTGGAGAAGGCAGAGTTTTATGAATAAATTAATGTGGAGATTTGTAACAACGACGAAGGAAAAAAAACAAACAAACAAACAAACAAACAAAAAAGATGGATAGGGAGCCCATTTTTTGACACGGTATGCCCTCAGGGCTTCGCGCGTAACTACACATGGACACGATCAGGATGACCTGAGAGCTAGCAGGGGGGGGGGGGGGGGGGAGGTTATGGGAAGGAGAACAATTGCAAGGAAAAAGCCTGCTAAATCTTGCATCGAAGATCTTTGGATGTCATCAAAAACGTGAAGAACGGGTAGATCTCCGGAATGGCAGATATTTCAGCCTATGAAGCGCCCCTCCCATTATTGGAAAAGATTTATTAGGGCAATTAGGGCAACTAAATTAGAAAGTGCGAAATCTAGGTTGAATATAAGGAATATAAATCTACAGAGGGAGGCGGAGGAAGGAGGGGGGGGGGGGGTGGGGGGAAGGGAGTGAGGTAACACAAGCCATCAAGATTTCTTTCATTTATTCCTTCAGGCAAAATGGTATGTATTCAACTCTTTGTTGTACAATTTTGTTATCACTGGGGATAATAGATTCTTCCTTTGCATCTTCTCCTCTGCTGGTAAGAATTTGAAGCCTTTCACTTCTCCTAGACATTCTACCGCGCCACAAAGACACTTGAAGCCTCGCGCCATCTCGAACTCAGTAGTGGTGTAGTCGAAAGTGATATCTTCGCCTTTCGTGATATCACGTTCAGCAACCAAATACCAGCCTACTTGGTAATTTCCATCGGGACCTTGGATTGGTCCATTCTGGTTGCGCCCTTGAAATACAAACTTGGAGTTTGGTTTGCAAGAGTGGTTAGTGCGCTTCAATGGCCCAGCAGGATCTACATGTTTATTAACTTCAACTTGAATGGTGTACGGTGTGGCTGAATCTACTAACGGACCCCATAAATCAGTTATAAATGAGCCTGATGATATGTCTTCCTTGGCCCTGATCGACAGGAAGCCTTTTGTCACTTCTAAAACTTCCACCTTGTCTGACTGCATGTTCTGAAAATCATGAAGTGTATAATTAGTGGTGAGTGGTGTTCTTTTAAAGTAGTTATTTTTCCTAGCTAGGGAAAGCTAGGAATAGTATGAAAAGTACGCGTAACGCGCGAACGCGCGCGAAAATTGCGTCCCGAGAGGCTACTCGCGTGATGCAAAATTTAAAAAGGTAAAACTTATAAACCATAATTACCATAGTTAGGAAAAGCTTATCTAACAGAAAATTGAAGGATTTAATTATCTTTATTTCGTGTGAAATTTAACCTTTTTTTTTTTCCTCCGGTCACACGTTGCTCAATCGCTAAGACTTTTTCAGCCTTTTCCTTGTTACTCATTGAAAAATTAAAGTGATAAAGGTTTAAAAAAAAAAAATTCAAGCAAAAGAAGTGGTTTACATTGTTATTCCGTAAATTTCACTGACCATTCAAATTGTCATTCAAAATTGATTTAAGATGACGCGTAATTTAATCATAATGAAACGCTCTTTATTTGTATTCACTTAAGTGGAAAACTCAGACAATTTGGCCAAATTGCCTGGAGGTTAATAAATCTTAACATTGTTTGTTCACAAGTTTCAAGGCGTTGCTGTTTCAATGCAAAAACGTCACGTCTCCTTGTGTTGAGTATCTATTTTAAGTTTGTCATTGCCAAAATTTTGGAGGAGATTCCTACTGACTTAAAAAACTCAGCTATTTCCAGCTCAAGAAACAATACAAAAAATTCTGTTAAGCTCTCAAAAGTAAGTAATGTACATAGAAAATTTCTTGGCTAGCCATGGCACTTAATTAATTCACCGTAATCTTTACTTAACTTCATGCATGCGGTAGTTTTTTTTATTTTAGGTATTTTGCTAGTCTTAGTTTTCTAAGCTATTTTTAGGGTAAATTTTTTTTGGAAAGCCCCTCGGGTAAATAATGGATGTGTGCGCTATATAAATGAACTATTATCATTATTATTATTATTGTTATTATTATTATTATTATTATTATTATTATTATTATTATTATTATTATTATTATTATTATTAGGATTAATAGGGGTTTTGGAATTTTCACATTTTAGTGTATGATATCTTTCAGAAGCAAATATTTCCTTTGCTTTTCAACGCAGATTGAATACATATATTTTTTCTTTTTATAAATATTTTAAAGCTTCACGTTGAACATGTCCTTATACCACAAGAATTTGAATACGAGAATTTTATATTTGCTGAAAATGTACATAATTTTTAGGAGTGCATAGGGTTGTGTTTTAAAAGAGTTGGTCATTTTTAATAAAGATTTATATTATTTATTATTATTATTATTATTATTATTATTATTATTATTATTATTAGTTAGCTCGAAAACCATGCTCCTCTAACCCAATGCATCCTTCCCCCAAAGCTATTCATTTCCGTCTTCCTTGCTTTCTTGTTTTATTACTTAAGCTTATACTTTGTCAAGTTAACAAAATATTTATGGAAGTGTGAATAAAATGAACTGAGCTGAACTGTGCAAAAGTCGAAAGCGAATCGTTTTCCATTGGTCTGTAACGAACGTTCTGCATGAGTCATGATCCAGCCTAATACCATGAGGACCGTGAGACCGGATGACAGTATGGCAGAGTCCTAGAATTGGTCGACAAATTTTTGTAAACTAGTTTAGCCCATCACGGGCAGAAATAGACCAAAAATTATAGTTTGCCCGACGCAAATCTGCAACCGATTTCGAGCTGTATGCCATGCATACCGGCTATCGTATAACTCCTATGTTAAGTGTACTTCGCGCGCGGCTTAGCTAAACTTAAGCCGCGGCTTAATTTCTCTCGCATAAACAGTTCTTAAAAGACTTGCTAACCAAAGATGTAGGAATAGGCGGAAAACGAAAACGTATCCCATACCTTCTTCAGGGAATTATTTCTTTCTTCGGAGCATCGTCGTTTTAAGTAATATGTCAAAAACGAGGGTGAGTGCTTTATCACGGGTTCCAAATACCGAGAAACAGATGAAAGCACGAGGCCGCAGGCCGAGTGCTTTCATCTGTTTCGAGGTATTTGTAACCCGTGATAAAGCACGAAGCCCGAGTTTTTGACATGTCTTCTCAAATGAAACAATAAGAAATTAATCTCATTAAAATGCAAATGTTTGATCTCAGACGGAAAAACATGTTTCATCTCAGATGAAAACCTGGTGGTGTTTCATCTGGTGTTTCATTGGGGTATCAAGATTCATCCACCTGACCGAAATGGAGGTCATTTATTGGCTTTTGACGGCATGAATTATTAATGAGTTTGAGAAGAGATGTTCACTAATAGGAAGTTCAAGCAAAAGAGCTGATTTGAATCGTTTGATATACAATTTGATCATAATGCCGCCCTTGCTATTTTTAGTTGGTCAGCTTTTTTTAGTCGGTCAAGTGTAAAAGTTAGAAAAATTAAAAAAAATTGCCTGGAGGTTAAATTTCGATATAGATTGTCCATAAGTGTCAAGGTTTCGGTGTTCTAAGTGACCCAGCTATGCAAAAATGGCCGACATTTTCGAAGCTCCGGAGCTCAAGTGATCTCAAATGGAGACTATGGACGAGTTGTACATCACTCGCCGGCATGACCGTATCTACGGGGGATTCCGCTAAGACCATAAAGTTACTGTAAGAAAAGTAATTTTTCTTCATCTAAAAATAGAATTTTCCATTTTCCGAATAAAACGGCTTGTCAAAAATTTGTTGCCGTGGTAACATCAAAGTCGCTGAACACTTACGTCAACCACAGCAAATTGTCCTCAAATAAATTTCTGTAAAAGTAACATATAATTTGTTTAAACATTAAAAAAAAAGTTATTCACATTCAAAGTCGCCGCGGGCAGAATCTGTCCCCCCCCCCCCTCCCCTCCCCCTTTTCTATATCTATGGCCCTTTCCAAAATATTCCCCCAAAGGAAAGAAAAAAAATAGACGGGTAAAATCACGGCATAAAACCTTGAACACATCTTAGCTACTTATCCTTACTTATTGTGACGATTTAACAAATCGACGGCAGTTTTCTATGGTCTATACTTTTATAGACCATAAAATGATGTCAAAAAATGTTCAAAACTCAAGTGAAACCACGAGCTGCAGGCGAGTGGTTTCACTGCCAAGTTTTAAACATTTCATGGCGTCGTTTTATGGTCTATAAGAGTATAGACCATAGAAAACTTCCGTCGATCTGTTTTTTACAATAAGATGGAAAAAGTACAAGCGGAATTGGCTATTTTTTTTCGTTGAGAAAGCGTGCACGTTACATCTGACGTCATTTTTATTGTCTGTACTCTTATAAGACAATAGCTACGACCCAATTTGGACAGTTATTGTAAAATAAACTATCTTTGCTTGTTTGGTGGTGGTGGTTGTTACTTCACATCAAGAGTTTTTCTTCTTTTTCGTCGAATAAGTTAATCAGCGTAAGACAACGTATAAAATAATAAAATCAGTTCAAGAAAGCTTAAGAAGTTAGTGGCTTGATAAATTTGATTTACGTGTAAAATCACTTGCTGAAGTCTGAAGTCTGAAGTCTGAAATCTGGAAGGCCAAGTCTCGAAATTACGAAAGCCGAGGAGGGACTTTCGACTTCCGACTAGACTTCTGACTTCTGACTTCCGACTTCCGACTTCCGACTTCCGACTTCCGACTTCCGACTTCCGACTTCCGACTTCCGTCGGAAGTCGGAAGTCAGAAGTCAGAAGTCAGAAGTCCGAAGTCGGAACTCGGAAGTCGGAAGTCCCTCCTCGGCTTTCGTACGAAAGTTCTATATCCCTAAAAAAAAAAAAAAAAAACAAGAATTGAAGCTGTTACCAGCTTAAACTCGGGCCATATTTGACCGCGTGGTCCGTAAGCCTACGATCAGTTTTAGCAGTGATAACCTCCAGCATCGCTAACTCCTCCAAATCGATAGATACAGAGATATAGTGAGGCAATAAGTAAGTCTATAAGTAACTACCAGACAGAATTGCATTATTTGCAGTACGAATGATATACAGGGGAAAACGACATTTGTTAAGTAGAAAACCTTGTGCTTCATACGGATGCTTTAATTCCCGGGCTTTTATCCTTACGTTTTCACCTTTGATTTGGAGACAGAAACCATTTTTACTTCAATACTAACCGTGAGACAGATATGTATCTGCGTGACCCCAATTTTTAAAATCTCCTAAATTTAGCAGAACCCTCTCTGCGCTAAGGGAAACCGTTCACCGGAACGCTTCACAGCTGACGCCATTTTGATTCGAAAGAATAGTGACTCGCAGAATACATTGGGAAAAGGGAGGGGGAGCTAGGGAAGCGAGAAAAAATAAGGGAGTTCGGGGCCCTCCCCTCCCCTTCCCCAATTACGTTGGCCAGGCAGGCTACGTCGGGAAGGCCTCATTCAAGTGTTCTACGCTTTTAATTCTATAATTCTAGCTTTGAATGTCAAAGTCTTATTTTTAGTCATTTGCCTTGCATTTGGCATCCTGTATGTGACACTCCCGGTCATGTGGTCATATAGGAAGTCTTATGCGTTATCTCTTGGACAAGCGCGACGCAAAGAAAAAAGACAAAAAAGAACGCGACCGAGAACTTAACTCGTGCCCTCACGGCCCGAGTAAAAAAGGTAATCTCGTATACAATGTAGTGCAACTCGCGTTTGTCAGTGCCGCCATCCATTAACGCTGATGTGGGTACACACTCAGATAGATCAAAGTCCAAAGACCGAAGACCAAAGTCCAAAGTCCGAAGACCCTTTTCGGCCACAGTAGACGTCAGTGGAGGATGTCTTTGTTTGTTTCCTGCGCCCACGAATCCGTGACTGACGAATTGCGCCGGTAATGCATGAAAAACTAATCGCAGTTAAGCGACCGGCATAGTGATTTTTGTTGAATAAGATTTTTAGTATCCATACAGGGCTAAGGGATAGTCAAACAAGAAGTTGGTAAAGGTCCTTTTCGATTAAATGCTCAAATTTTGACTTTCACGGTTGCGTGCAGTCATCCTCAGTCAGCACACATTTGCCTAAAAGTTCTTGACCGGCTTAGATAGCATACAAACACCAGGCTAAGAGATTTCTACATACTGCGGGTAAGTAAACTGCGACAGGCAAACTCATTATACTCCATACCTTAATAAGTAAAGAGGGAAATTCCTTTCTTCGAACCACAAAGTTTTAAAATGTGTGCTGGTGCCGGGAACTTGGTTGAAATATTGTATTGGATTCTATTTAAAGATGTTCACGCAATAAGTTTGTAATTATTCAGCATATTTAGATTACGTGATTTCTTTCATTTGCCATTCAAAAAAGTTTGGTGATTAGAGATGATTGGTAATTTAGCCATTACTGACGTCTCTTAGTTTTTAGTAATTAAAGCGGAAACCCAAGACATGAAGTTAGCCGAATTCAATGCAAGCTGTGATGGAAGGAAATTATAATTATTTTGTTTATTCGCTTTCGGTTGTTAAAATAGAAAAACAAACGTAAAACCATTTCATCTCTCACTTAGTTCAGATCATTAAACGCAGCAAACTGTTCTGTTTATATTATAATTTATAGATCATAACTGCAATTGGCGTCAAAGTGTAACTGCAACCTGTGCTAGCCTTACATTAAACTGTTATCTACCCGTTTTGTTTTGGAAGTAATTCATTGTCTGGGACAAATGCTGTTTTCTCCTATCGAAGTGCTGTAGTCGATTAGGTAATGCTTACTCAAATTTTTGAATGAATTGTTGACTTGTAATAGCGTAATATTAATATCTGCAATTTCTGTAAAATATTCTTTGGTTACTTTCGCGAGATTAAATTAAGTTCGTCCCGTAACTAGCGAGTGGAGTTCCTTAGATTGAGAAGCATTTTCCAGAGAGTGGAGAGTTTGTCTTGATATCTTCCCAAAACCTGTCGTCACAAATGGCAGGTTGGCAGGTTACGAACGTCGTAATGCCTACAATGGTCTAAATTTCGATCAGATGAATGCTGTAACTGAAATTGAGGAACAAAAATAATTTTAAATTTTGATTGTCCGTCATGCACTTTCGAGTGGAGTTACAGAGGTTCAAAGCCTACACTGCAGTAATTTCACCCTTGTCTGTCTCGCAACCAAGATGGCGTCAGATTAAATCGTCAAAAATTTGAAATTTCACACTACTTACGAACAAGACAACTTCGATCAGAAAAATAGAAAACCAGAAAAGACAAAGGACATCTTCATTATGAGCAATTCAACTTTATTTGAGACAAATTTAGTCATCAGCACTTCCACCAGGACTTATAATTTGATGGGTCATTACTACCACTCTTTATCAGATGATATTAGAATAATAATAACTTTATTTGGGACAAATTTAGTTGATTGAGTGGAAAAGCATTTATCCTTTAAAGGAATCCTCCACTCTTGAAATAAATTAACGTTAAATTGTTGAAAATATAATCTTGGTTCAAATTTCGTTGGAAAACATGGAAATAAATATGTCTGTGTCGGACAAATCAGAATTTGATTATCGCCTATTTTTCATTTTAAATTTCCCGGTCGCCGCCATCTTGGATTTCATGACGTAATACGGTTGCTAAATTGTTTCACACAAAAGAACCTCTGCTTACTAACAATAACGGCAACAACCTCGTTCCCAGGGTCTCTCTTCTTCCCGCCCCAGCGAGAGAGAGAGAGACCCTGGTTGGAGCTGGTCACGTGGCACCCCAAATCTGGGTGCTTGACACAATTTGTTGTTAGGGAGGGGTAGTAGGGTATGCAGTTGTCGCTTTCTCAGAAGGACGGAGAAGCCAGCTACGAACTTTACGGCAACAAGCGGTTTTACAACCAAGCATTTCTACATCACACGCTCACTTGAGACCTGGAAGAGGTTCACGTTTCTTCCACTCAGGTAGAGTGTTGTTAATCCAAAAGAATTATTTTAAAAACAGTCGTAACGTTTCGGGACGCCAGAGGGAAACCGACAGACGATGGGGGACGCTCCAAGAGTCAAAACCTAATTAAACAGGCATGGTGATTAGAACAGAGCTTTCGCTGGCTTTACGCCTTTTAACAGAGCTCCAAATGGGGTGAAAAGGGAAAGAAGATCAATTTTAGTATTGCCGAATGGAACACCAAGAATTTTTGGCAATAGAATGTAAGCAGGCGAAGTGTTCAGAAATACCAACGGACTGAAGCAAGCCGCGTGTGAATATAATTCAAAGGTACTTTTCATCTTAGTTTATTCCCTACGTTCTTGACTTTAAGACGTAGTTAAACGAAAAATATTGAGCTCAGAGCGCTGATTGTGATCGAAAACAATGTATTTACAGTGTATTTAATCACAGGAAATCGGTGACCAAATAAATATTCAATATTGTGCTTCGCGAATTACATGTAAATAAACAGATTACTATTAACAAGAAGAATGTATTGGTATTTTCTTGTGAGTGATGAATTATAATGCTGTTACTGAAAGAATTTTTTATGAACTACATTTCATTTTATAGAGCAAAAGATGTACTTATTACCGCAGTTTTAATAAGCTTGAATTAATGCTATTTCTGGTAGAATTTATGGAATCAGTTCCAACTAGTCTAGATAAATTACTCCGCTTCAAGTTATAGAATTTATGATAAACCTCTGCTTCATTGACCGTTTGAAATTCCCTGATTGTACTTAATATACGATTTTTGCAGACGGCATGAGACTGCGCCAAATCTCTCGCATTTTGCTCGCTTATTGAACATCTCTGATCGGCTCTTGCGAATAAAATAATTGAGCGAGTGTACCCCGACTGAGGAAAAGTTTGTCATGTGCTGTCACGTGACCAGCCCCAACCAGGGTCTCTCTCTCTCTCGCTGGGGCGGGAAGAAGAGAGACCCTGGGAACGAGGTTGTAACGGCAACCGTATGACGTCATGAAATCCAAAATGGCGGCGCCCGGGAAATTTAAAATCGAAAATAGGCGATAATCATACCTAATTTTTAGCACGCTTGAATGTCACTTCTACTTTTTGAACTAAAATTTAGAATTTAGACACTATTTCCAACAGTTTACCGTCAATTTGTAGTCGGAGTGGAGGTTTCCTTTTAAGGTGGCTCACAACGGTTATCAGCACTTCTACCGGGACTTATAATTTGATGGGTCATTACTACCACTCTTTATCAGATGATAATAGAATAATTGTATCAAACAATGCCTACAATGCCTCAGAACATATCAGTAAACAAGTTTTACCCATTTGTTTCACTTAATAGGTTACCATAGCAACATTAGCTTTAAGTGATGTTAACTCAAAAGGACAGTCCGAGAATATCGGTTCTAGACGGTGCCTACTAATACAAAAGATTTTTTTGCGCGGTTTATGACTATGCGGGAAAGGTAGACCTTAGGAAGTGCTATTGGAATCCAAAAGGAAAATTGAGGGCACGCACCACGCATTTTCCAGAGATAATAAAGCTTCAATTTGGAAAAAATGGCAAACGTTAAGTATTTAAAGCTTTTTAGACTTATAAATGTTGTTTAATTATCTCTGAAAAATTCGTGATCACTCCATAGCTCTCGCTAAGATCTGCTTTTCTCACGTAGTTTCTATCTCTGTATTACGAAGCACTATCCTTGAATGAGTTCGTTGGTAATTATAATCAAATGACGTCACAGCGCAAGTCACCTATTAGCAAAATTACTGCCTACACGCAAACCGCTACACACGTTCGCGCAGGCCTACCTATTCGAAAATAAATCCAAGAAACTTTTGCCGTTTTAGCCACGCCAAATTGTTAGAATTGGAAAACGTTTTGAGGGATCAATTTAGTTTGCGATTAATTTGGATCAATGCCCCTTTTATTTTCTCTTTAAAAACGGAAAACCAGAACCTTTTGAAAGTCCAGCATGATGGAACAAGAAAAGGTTAGAACTGTCAGTTTTAGTGTAAATTTTTGGTCATTTTCTGTTTTGTTTTTTTTTACCTACTTTGGTACTGCGGACCGCGTGGCGGGCAAATTTCCTTGATTATTAGTTCAGCATTTACTATGGCATCGTGAAGAAAGGCAAATTTATTCTTTGACATTGTTCGTCCCTAATTTTTTTTTTACTTCTTTATTTTCTTGTCAATTAAGCAGACATTTTTAAACAAGCAGGTTACAAAGTAATTTTGTTCGTCCCTAATGTAATTCATATCACAGTGGTAAATTGATATTGTTTTATTGTTACACTTTCACTATGCCACCGCCGACCGCGGCAGTGGGAAAATTTTTCTTCATTGTCATTCATCTACTATATATGAGGCCGCGGACAACGGTGGCACACAAATGTTACTTGATGTTTATCCATCCACTTTGGTATTGCGGATCGCGGATCGTGGTTGTTCATTTTGCCACGCCAAATTGTTAGTATTCGAAAACGTTTTGAGGGATCAATTTAGTTTGCAATTAATTTGGATCAATGCCCCTTTTATTTTGTCTTTAAAAACGGAAAACCAGAACCTTTTAAAAGTCCAGCCCGATGGAGCAAAAAAAGTTTAGTATCAAGTTTAGTATCATCATTTAAAGTTTGTATTTTAGTGTAAGTTTTTGGTCATTTTCTGTTTTGTTTTTTCTCCCCCACTCCCAGGTTCAAAATTCGATCCTCCACAGACAATCAGTAATGCACAAATACTAACCGCTGAAATTTACACAACAAAGAAGAAGGGTGAGGGGAGGGAAGCGAAGGCAAGGTAAAACGTGGCAGCCTTCCCAAGAAAAATTACGAGAATTATTGTAGGAAGGCAATCACACAACAGTATTTGACAGACAGACACCGGTGATTCTCGAATCCCGATCTTTTAATCCAGTGTCCTCTTCATCATTTAATCATGGAGACAGATCGAGACTGATTGTCCGAAGTGTCGCGTGTAGAGACGAAGTCAAACAATACAGGGCATACGTCCTGAGTCCTAACCTAACCTTCATTTTGATGTCTGAACTATGGGATGACCCTTTTATTATTTTTTTTCATTTGTGATCTACTAAGATACCCTATTGAGCCGTAACTAATATATAACAGAGGACCATTATGCAAATGTTTTGCGTTTGACACAAATTCATTACGCCTACCTTGGATATCGTAAACGGAATAAGGATCACGAGCTTGATTCCTTTGGTGTGAAACTTCGAAACCTTCAAGAGATCAAGATGCGGACAGTTGCTCATCTTGATCTAAGTTTCAATTCATAACTTACTCTCGACCTACCTGGACTAAGGCTGATGCTGCAAGCTCCTGAAGGAAATGTCCTCTCCGTCAATAGGCAAGGAGAAACGTTTGAGAAAGGAAGCACTTTCATTGGATACTGGTGACCTCATAAGTTCATGATTGGCCATCAACGAGGAAAACACAAGGTAGGTGTCCATTTAGAAGATTGACAAGCTCAGTGATATCATTAGTAATTCCACCCAGTCCCTTGCTATGTTTTTTATTGCACAAGTCAACCGCCTCCTTATTAAATGGTTAGCTTGCCGCCTCATTTTTAATTCTAATCCTCCCATCCTATGGGGCACCGTTTGTAAATTTATTAGAGTGGAACCTGTATATAACGGCCCTGTATTAAGCGGCCACCCTCTATTAAGCGGCCAGTTTTTAAAGTCCCGATTTTTCGCGCATACAAACGCTGTATTTGTTACCTGTATTAGGCGGCCACCTCTATTAAGCGGCCGCGGCCACCCTGTAGCAGTCCCATGTTTGTCTTTCTTTGTTATTTTTACCTGTATTAAGCGGCCACCCTTGAATGGAAAGTAAGCCATATGCACAGTACCATGGATAACAGGAATTGTCGCTGGCAGTGCCGACAGTCAACGACTTGCTCTACAAACAAAAGTTTCAAATTCCGAGGAGCCAAACGCACGTGTCCCACTTGTTTAAGTTGTTGTAATTCTTACCCTATTCCTATTTTAACTTGAAGAATTTTATTATAAATTGTGTTACTTTTAATTAGCAACATTGCCGTTATAACTCCACTTCGATCGTAACAACTATGAAATGACGGAATGAAATATTTTGTTGTGAACTGCAAGTCACGTAAGTAAGTGAGTTAAAAATACAGTACTGTACACTGTACAAGAGTAGAGGACAATTTATTGCACAGTGCTTTTACACAATGTTACGTATATTATACCATTAAGTTACAAGTTGGCACTGAACTTTGTTTAAAGTATTGATCTCTTGAAAGAGCGTTGATTGTCCTATTGTTTCCCTGCATGAAATGTTTTTGTATGAGACACCATTAAAATTGACATATTAGACAACGCCCAGTGAGTATTTTTAGTGATCCTGTATTAAGCGGCCAGTTCCTCAAGTCCCGAGGGTGGCCGTTATATACAGGTTCGACTGTATTTAGACCAAATTCATGCTGTTTTTCCATTATTTATAAATAACTTGAAATGATGGAAAAATTATTTACAAATAAGGAATAAGTACAACTTCCTTTATTTATAAATCAGGCTGTTTCTTAAACATTTACTTACATATCATGAAGTTAGGTAAAACAGTTGTAAATCTATTATACAGCTGTTTCGGCAAAGGTTGTCCAAAAAAAGCGTAAAAGCGTACGCGACAATGCCTAAAGGTAGTCTGGGAAATGCCCAATAAATTTCAATAAAAGCTCAGCATCCATATTGCCCGCCATCTCAAGTCTTCGCTTTAAGGTCGAGGCATTATGGATGCTGAGCTTTTCATGAAATTTATTGGGTATTTATTGGGTATTTCCCAGGCTACCTTATGGCATTGTTGCGTACGCTTTTACGCTTTTTTGGGACAACCTTTGTCGAAACAGCTGTATATAAATAATGAAGTTCACCCGGCGCGGTAAATTCATTATTTATAAATAATAAAATTTCTTCTTGCCAAGTAAAAGCTATTATTTATAAATAATGAATGTCACCTAGAGTACAAATCCATTATTTATAAATAATGAAATTTCACCTCCCCAAGTGTAAATTTATGATTTACAAATAACAAACTTCTCGGTTGGATGGAAAACGCGGAGTGCAGAGCGCGGAGTGCGGAGTGTGGAAAATGTGGAGTGTGTGGAAATGCATTTACTTTGACAGATTTATTCATTTCAAAGCATTTTAACGCATTTATTCAACATAAAAATGCTTAGAAATGTTTTACTCTTGATAACTGGAAAAAAACGGAAGCGTAAAACTAAAACGTTTCTAGTATACGACGAGAACGGAGAGGAGTTACAGAGGTTCAAAGCCTACTTTCACCCTTGTCTGCCCTGCAACCAAGATGGCGTCAGATTAAGCCGTCAAAAATTTGAGATCTCACACCACTTACGAACAAGACAACTTCGATCAGAAAAATAGAAAACTATAAAAGACAAAGGACATCTTCATTATGAGCAATTCAACTTTATTTGAGACAAATTTAGTTGATTGAGTGGAAAGGCATTTATCCTTTAAGGTGGCTCGCAACGGTTATCAGCACTTCCACCAGGACTTATAATTTGATGGGTCATTACTACCACTCTTTATCAGATAATATTAGAATAATGGTATCAAACAAATGCCTCGGAACATATCAGTAAACAAGTTTTGCCCATTTGTTTCACTTAATAGGTTACCATAGCAAAAGTAGCTTTGAGTAATGTTAACTCAAAAGGATAGTTTTGGACGGTGCTTAGTAATACAAAAGAATTTTTTGCGCGTTTTATGGCTAGGCGGGAAAGGTAGACCTTAGAAAGTGCTATTGAAATTCAAAAGGAAAATTGGGGGCACGCACCACGCATTTTCCAGAGATAATAAAGGTTCAATTTGGAAAAAAATGTGGTTGAATTATCTCTGAAAAATTCGTGGTTACTCTATAGCTCTCGCTAAGATCTGCTTTTCCCGCGTAGTCACTGTCTCTGTATTAGGAAGTACCATCCATGAATGAGTTCGTTGGTAGTCATAATCAAATGACGTCCCAGCGTAAATCACCTTTTAGCACTGATTAGCCGCAAGGTTCAGTTTGACCCTTAAAGGGGCAGTATAATAATAACAATCTTTTAATAGGATGCTCCATCACAAAAGTATCAAATATTTCATTTTAGTGTCACTTTGAATAACCAAAAATGATGGTATTTTTGAAGCTTGTAGTGTCCTGATTACGAAATGACAAAATAAATTTGACAGACTGGGACTGGGAACGAGTCTTTGCCCAGGACAATGCTGATGACGTAGCAAATGCCTCGAAGCTAAAGAGTTGTTTACTTCTCACTTCTGAAGTATTTCCTACGTCACAGCTTTGTTATACAATCGTTTTGGCCGCGCACAAGATGGAGACACTTTTAGGCGCCAAATTTAAGACTTTCGATTTGATTTATTCCGCGTTGTGAATAAACTATCATATTAGAACAAGAATTTTTTTACTTCATAGGCACTTTAAAATAATGGTTCAGTCTTGTAAAAAAATTACCGTACTAGTGCAGAGAAATTAGTATTTATTATCTTTGGCTGAGGATGGCCAGGATTGAATTGGATTGAAACTTGAAAAAAATTGGCCAATTTTTTCAAGTTTTTGCTGTGTATTTTGGAGAAGTCGCCAAAAAACTGATCAAAGTTTTTTCTTCCCAAGAGAAATCCGTTATTGTCATATTCTTAATGCTCTAATATAATAGCAGTTTGATATTAGAGAAAAGGTATCTTGTCAAATATTTGAGTACTAGCTTTTGGCCAAAACACTGATAAATCTGCGTGACAGTGACAGTGCTCCTCAACGCTTAAGTAAATGATATTTCTCTGAATTGTCAGAATCCTGTAAAACGGTAAAGGAGAAGTCGAGTAATCTTACTGTTGTGTTGTGCTTTTTCAGAATGTTTTTGCATTTTACTCTGCTATGCCGAGGGATTTTCCATTGACAGACATCCAAGGCTGAAAAGTTACGTAGAAATTTTACATCGCATCAGACGTCACATTATTTATTTAGCGTCCTTTCATATAGCTAAAAACTGCTGAGGTTCTTCTTTTTCAGGGTTGGTCTTTTGAGGATATCATAATAACAGTTTTCAATGACTACCTCAATCCCCCTCTCCCCCTCCCACCTGCCAATCATGCGCACGGAAAGGAAACTTTCGGTTGCATTATACAACGCGATATCATCCAGGTTACCATGACAACTCAGTAAGAAAACTTCAAAGCAGCAACAGGTTTTTAAAATTCAACTTCGTTGATTTTGAGGGAAGCATTAGACTCTCGGCGAACAAAATACACAGAATACTGTTTGCTTGAAATCGTCTCCTCAAATTTAAGACTACAGCTCCTATTCCATTGGATAAATTCGTTTCAATTTGCTGACCTTTATTGTGCAAATTCAATTAGTCTTTGTTAGTAGGATTAACTAAAGACATACGTCAATTCGGAATGATCTGAGAACTCCATGACCTTGTAATTTTTGCTAAAATAGAATGTTTGCGAAGTTTATGTTAGTTTTATTTTCACTCAACTTCAAGTTCCTACTTTTGTAACTGTTAAGGAGCAGATTTTCGTTTCCTTTTTTTGTTTTTGCTTAATTTTTGGGCGAGCTTACTGAACAGGCAATCACCGATAGGATAACGGTGACGTAAAACGGAAATCCCACCTCCAACTGTAATGCTATGCAGCTCACGTCTGCCTTGGTATAGTTTCCAAAGCAGGAAATTTTTCATTCAGATATCACAATCACACCGAACACGTCGCATTTAAACATCAGGAACTAGCCTTACGGAGCTGAAAAATTTACTAAGGGTAAGAGTCATGGAGCTGAATGAACTTACCACTTATTCCACACGAGTCCAAAAGCGTTCGACATTTCCATGGAGATGGATGAAGTCCTTTTTTGGCGTGACAAGGAGGCTGCGCTCTCTGAAGACCAAACTGATTGAAAATGGTGAAGACAATCCGGAACACAGAATCGGAGAACCAAAATCGCCTGATAAAGGAAACAGTAACCCGCCCCAAAAGTTGAAAGCAGTCGGAAGAAGATCAGCCATTTGCTCTGGAATAGAAGTGGCGCATCTGTGCCTTGGCATTCCACTTGTAGTGTTGAGAAAAGAGCTGATTGTTCAAAACATGTTGAGAAAATTAGAACTGTTATAGACAGTACCCCATTCGAGTCGCCAGGGGATGGTCTTTCAAAACATTGTCTTTAAAAAACCAAAGCCTGACCACTGAAAATATAGGTTCACTAACTTTAACTTTAATTCTTACAATAGTTTATTTTCTTTTTGCTCCTGTTCAATTTATATGTTGTTTAACGGAGCTTCGAGTGTACCACCTACGTTCTTTACGCCGCACTTCAGCCATATTATTGAATCATGTGTACCAAAAAGTGACAAGGATCTATTAATTTTCAGTCTTGTAATTTCGTTGTTTCGACTCTGAATGATAATAAATGTAAAAGTAAACTTCAATGCAGTGTATGTTTTCGTTAAATAACGGGCAATTCAAGATGGATGGCTATCCGAAGTTATGTAATATTTTGGCTCAGTTAGGATACAAAACATCTACAAGAATTACTACACTATAAAAGACTAAAATTAAGGTAGAGATTCTGTAGTTTCCAAATTAATTTCGTTGATATGTAATAAGTTATCATACAACATAGCTAGCAAAGCCGTAAAACACAGTACGCGTAAGTGTGCATCATGCGTTGATGGTGCCAGAAGCAAAATCGGCCTGTTGCTTAGTGCCAGTTAAAGAAGACGGCCTAGCATTATTTACCGTGACATACAGATTTTAGAAACAAGAAATGAGGCCTTAGCTTTGCACAGAAAAAATAAACTATTTCAGAAAATCGTGCGAATTTCATTTTTCAATTTATTTAGATTTTTGACTAAGTTGTTCGTCGAGCAGTTCAACTGGTAATGTTATAATTGTTTCATGCATTTAGCTGTGCGTAGTCGAGTAATGTTAAACCTGGCAAGTCCAGAAATCCCCAGCTAAACCAATTATTAAATGAATGGTTTTCTTCATGAATCCACAGTGAAGTGCTCGAATCACTGCCCTTTATGCCATTCTCTCCAAAATAGAAAAAAATAGTGAACAAATTCAAATCCTCAGTTCCTAAGCATGTTTGTGATTCAAAGCAATTCATTAAGTCCATAGTACCCCAGTTGCCATGATAACTCAGTAAACAAACATTTTCAGAATGGCATTTTGTTTGTTACTCAAATTAATTGGCTGCTTCGATAAGTCCATAATCCCTAGTTCCTATGACAACACAGTAAACAAACACTTTCAGGAATAACAAAGTTGGATAGCATTCTGTTTGTCATTCAAATTCATTGGCTGCTTCATAAAGTCCATAATACCCTAGTTTCCATGACGACTCAGAAAACAAACTTTTTTAGAAATATTCAACGCCATTTTGAATATCGAGAAGGCCCTGGGTATGAGGTTAGATACATATTCGATTTCCGTCTTCGCTACACTTTTTCCGGGAACAAATATGGTATTCATCCGGCGGCCATGGGGTGATGCGCGAAAAAGTGTAAGGAAGACAAAAATCAAGTGTGTGCACGTCACAAAGTACTACACGATTCGTGGAGTATTCTGCAGCTTGTCCCAGGTTTTTCGCCTGCGTCCGCCAATTGCATATCGCGAAGAGCCCGGGGACGAGGTTGGTATTAACATAAGCCAAGTTACTTCTTAGTAAAAGGGATTGCCCACGTGCACCACCAAATCTAATGGTATGCAGGGCACGTCCTGGTAGTTTAGATTTCACAATCGCACAGAACACGACCGTATGGTATGGAGCTGAACAACTTCAAGCAGCAAAACGTGGAACAAAATGAACGGGCCACTGATTCATCACGGGCAAAAAAGCTTGCAATATCTCTCTGGAAACGGATAAAGTCCTTATTTAGTTCATCAGCGAGGTTACGCTCTCTAAACCCAAACCCGATTGAAGATGACGAAGTTGATGGCGACCACAAAACCAGAGTACCAGAATTTCCTGATAAAGCTAACAGAAGCCAGCCCACCAAGTTCAAAGCAACTGGAAAAAGATCAGCCATTTGCGCTGTTTTAGAAGAGAAGCATCTGTGCTTTGGTGTACCACTTTCAGAACTGAGGAAAGAGCTGGTTGTTCAGACGCTGTTGGCCAAATCAGAACTGTTATAATGTCCAATCGCTGTAGGAACTCCTTTGGCATGACTATCATAGAGGCTTGAATCCCCCCAAAACAACTTTCACTGTAATTTCACTTTAATTCACTCAATATTATTTTTGCACCATTTAAAACATGCCATTTAACGGACGCTTTATAGAGTGGCCCTTCGGCCACATTATTCAACCCTGTATACCAATAATGTTAACATGGCATTAATCCACACAATTTTCGGTCTTGTAACTTCGTTTCACAGATTCTGAATGGTAATAAATGAAAGAGTCAACTTCAAAACGGTGTTAGTTTTATGTAAAGTCTATATTAAATGATTGGTTGGCTTCACGTTATTTCGCCTTTTTGGTTCGGTTTTTGACAGAACATAACGAAGAGAATAATTAAACTAAAAGAAAATTGCAACAACTGACGATCCCAATTAAATTTTCGACAGTTTGTCTTCATAGATACATGTTAAAGTACGTGGAATAAATTAAAATTTGACCGCGCCAATAACTGCCCGCTTTACCATTTGCTCCACAGTATGTTAATAGAATGGAAATCCTCAGTTACGTTATGGCATTCTGCACGCCGAGGATACCTTCGGCCTTTCAATTATTTTCTTTACACAGTGCCTCTCACAAGTTGTTCATGGCCCTAAGGAATTTCGCGGTATCTTTGTCCTTGCCTGGCTCCTCCTCCTTATACCCCCCTCCGTTGCGTACAGCTATCAGCATCCTTTCCTGACACCCCTTCGTGATATTTATTCAATCTGTTTCTCTCAGCATTTACACACTCCTGGATTGTTATCATTCCACGCCCACCCTCTGACCTTTTAAAGTACAGTCGATCTATATCTACCTGCGGATGCAACGCACGATAGATGCTAATCAGTTTTTGCCCGTCGGATGAATCAGTGGCCTGTTCATTTTGTTCCACGATTTTCTGCTTGTTGTTCAGCTCCGTACCAAACGTTCGTGTTCCGTGCTATTCTGAAATTTGAAATACCAGGACGTGAGCTGTATAACATTAGACCTGGCGGTGGGCAATCCCTTTCACAGAAAAGTAACTGGGCTTACCGTATTTTCTCCATTAAACGCCCCCGGCGTTTATTTAAAATTCGGCAGTTTTGACCCGACGTTTTTTCGAGGCCGGCGTTTAATCCGCCGGGGGTCCGGCGTTTATTAATGAAATGCGAGTTTTAGCCATTTTTCCAAGTTGATTTATTATTACCGATCCTCTGAAACCTAGGGGCAGTTTGTCAGTGCTGGACGATTTTTTCGCTGTGCAGCAACTATCCCAGTTATGTGACGCCGGTATTTTTCCTTTAAACGTTTATTAAAATACCAAAACAGACTGTACTTGGTATGTCTGACAGTGCCATTCATGAGGTTACTATTTACTTGTAAGCGGTCCTTATGACCTCGACCCCTAATAAACGCCGGGGCCCCGATTAAACGCACCCGGCGTTTATTTAAAAATCGGCAGTTTTGACCCGGCGTTTATACGAAGCTGGCGTTTAATCGGGGGCCGGCGTTAGATCGAGAAAATACTGTATGTTGATACCAACCTCGTCCCCGGGCTCCTCCCGATATTCAAATGGCGGACAAAATGTGGTGACACACACTTGAGTTTTGTTTCGCGTATCTAATATGGCTGCCGGATAAATACCATATTTGTTCCCGGAAAAAAAATAACGTATCCAACCTGACCCCTGGGGCCTTCTCGACATTCAAAACGGCTTTGAATATTCCTGAAGTGTTTGTTTACTGAGTCGTCATGGGGACGAGGGTATTATGGTCTTTATTGGCAGCCAATAAATTTGAATCAGAAATAAAATGCCATTCAACAGGCCATTTCCAAGTTGCTTCGAACCTCACTATGAAAGCGAGGTTAAATGCGAAGCTTTTCATATGAAAATTAGTTTTGTTTGGATATGAATGAAAACAACTAATTTTCATAATAAAAAACTTTGCGCTCAGCCTCGCTTTCATAATGAGGTTCAAAGCAACTCGGAAGTGGCCATTTCATTTGAATCTTCCTGAAAATGATTAAAATCTTTAAATCACAAAGAAATTGCCCCCGATTTCTTTTCTAATGGCCACTATCTGTGGGCAGGTAGTGAGGTTAGATAAACTGTAATGATGATTTTGGATTAAACGCAAAAAGGAAGGAAAACTACCGGTTTCTGGATTTTCAAGGAGTCTTTGAAAACTATGATCGAGGGAGAACAATAAAAAACTTGTGGTAGAGCATCCGAACTAGTAATCGTAGTAATCGGAAGGTCTTAGGTTCGACTGTTGATAGGAGCACTCGCATTTTTTTTCCGAGTATGCCTAAGTCACTTTCTAGAACAATACATCATTCTCATTCATTCACCAGGCTTGAAATATACCATCACATTTATTTCAAATAATAAACTTGTTACCTTAAGCTACACCATTAGATTGTATAACATTTAACTTAAGTTACTGTTGGTAGTTCACTCCAAGCTCCATCAGACGACAAACAACAGGTACATACATCAATTATAGAATAAAAGTCATCAAGAGAAAGTTTGCCTTTGCAGAATTAAGGCTTTTATAATTTTCATGGTGTTGAAGGGGGGTCCTCCGGCGACTCGAGTCGCCATTAACATTACAGCAGTTCTAATTTGACCAACAGATTGCGAATAACTAGTTCTCTTCTCAGTTCTGAAAGTGGTATGCCAAAGCACAGATGTTCCTCTTCTAACACAGGGCAAATGGCTGATCTTCTTCCGGTTGCTTCAATCTTGGGAGGTCGCTCGCTACTGTCTCCCTTTTCAGGCAATTTTGGTACTTCGATTTTCTGGTCCCCATGGTCGTCATCATTTTCGATCGGTTTGGGTTTCAGAGAGCGTATCCTACTTGATATCCCAAAGGAGAACTTCATCCGTTGCCAGAGGGAAACTGCACACTTCTGAAACCCGGATGAATCAGTGGCCGGTTCATTTTCTTCCATGATTCTTTTCTAAAAAAATCGTTGAGCGTCGTTCCAAACTGGTTCGTACCAAAAAGGACGAGTTCCGTGTGATTGTGAGAACGAAAATTTGTTCCTGGCTCGAAAATACCAAAAACGTGACTTGCATAACTTAAAAGGCGGCGATGGGAGTTCCCTTGCACTTCACAGGTTTCGATATCGGTTGTTTTTTTGTTCAGTAAAACAGGATAAAAAGCTACTCAGCGTGGCATTTGGCCCAAATTAAAAAGGATGACTTTGAAAAGAACTATGCTGCAGAAGCGTAGTTCTGCTTATATTTATGCATGTTAAAATGCAATATAATACAAGAACAAGATATTTTTACAGAACATTTCTGTCAGAAAAGGATCTCACGAACGTGAACTTTCTTGTTGCATAACTCACTTTTTTTAATAAACCTTTATTTCAAACACATACAACGCTTAAAGCCTAAAACGTACAATACAGTCAACACTTTACAATCCCATATTATTAGTATAATCATCCTCTTTGATAAGTATTACAATCTAAGAAGAGGAGGAGCTTTCATTATATATATTAAATAATCTTTTCAATTTTATACTTGTATTTTATTTTTTTGATAAAGTCCGGAATAACGTAGGAAGAGGAGGGTATAATTTAATTTCTTTGTTAGAACACTCAACACAAAAGAAAGAACAAAAAGAAAATCCTCAGTGTTTAAATTAAAATTACAATTGTTATCTACATTGAACCATTGTAGCACATCGTGAGTAAAGGACTTTGTAAATTTGTGCTCTAAAATGGTGTGATCTATAGAGTCTGCTTCCCCGCAGTATATGCAATTAATATCTGATTTAAATATTAAATCTAAAGTGCAGTGCTCCTTTTTAGTCACAACTATTCTGTGAATGAATTTGAAGTTAAATTCTCTAAATCTATTTTCTGTACGCGTCTTTGGAACCAATTTAAATATGTTTCTAGTTTGTTTTCTCCATTGGAATAGATTTATTCCACCGCTTTGGCCCTGTTTGTTCATCATTATACTTCCTATTAATAATTAGCCAATGAAAGTCTTTTGATGTAGCTTTAAGTAGATTAATAGTTACATTTTCATCTAAGCGAGAAGATTCTGGATCCTCGATGTTTATGGTTTCAATTTTGGCTTTTGTCACGAAGGTGACTTGGAATAGCAGAAACAACTTGGTAATAGTGAAGAAAGGTGGTCTTTTGTAACGAATATTTAGACTGAAAAACAGGAAATGGTTGAATTTGTCCATTCTCATCCAAAAATCTCTAATCGTTCTAATGCCTTTCTAATACCATTCCGTCCAGATAACTCACAAAACACGTCAGTTTTTCGTTATTTTATATTTTTTTACTGGGTTTGATGGACACTCTTATCGCTATTACGTATTCAGATTAAATGAGACGAGTTCATTTTGGCGTTTGGATTAGTCTTCGATTGTGTTTCGAGTCTTTCGAATCCTAAAGTTTAGTGGCAGAACAATACAAGAACAAGATATTTTTCCAGTACATTTCTGTCAGAAAAGGATCTTACTGCACGTAAACTTTCTTGTTGCATAACTCACAAAACACGTCAGTTTTTCGTAAATGAGCCCAACTGATCATTATTTTATAATGGGTTTGATTGACACCCTTATCACTGTTACGTGATCAGGTTTAATGAGACGACTTCTTTTGGAGGTTGGATTACTGTTCGACTGTGTTTCGAGTCTTTCGAAATCTGAAGTTCAGTGGTCCCTCAAACCTAAAGGTTGGAGGCCCCTCAAAATCATTTCAAAAGCCTCTTGTTCCTGTTACTGAAAAGTAGTTTCCTTGCTGTTGTCATGGCAACTATTATGCTATCGATTGCGCTTCAGAGGAAACAATTTAAATGCCAAACAAACCACCGCAGGTTTTCCTTTCATGGACATTATTGGCAGGCTGGTGGTGACGTGAAGATGTCTTTGAAAACTGTTATTTTGATATCCTTAACATACCATGCCATGTTGTAGGTAGTATATTTGTTCTGTTGTTTTTGTCAACCGTATTCGAGTCTTACTGTTCTTATTTCAATGGGCCCACAATTATTGGCTCCCACTGTTGCACTCACCCTGCCAACTTTACAGATTTATCATCATCATGCAACTGTTTATAATATTTATTTATTTATTTATTTGAATATCTCGGCGAAGCTAATAAAATAAAAATAAATAAAATACCAAGCCTAAAGTATAAGAAGGAAGTAGCAGCAGTTTCTGGAGAAATGTTGTGTGGTAGTAGAAAATTCCCCCGATGCAGTGAAACTAGGAAACCACCGGGATTATCATCAACCAGAAAACAACACTAAAACCATTAGTGTTATACGACATGCCTAACAGTTAAGTTTATTGTCACGGCCGTCGTTGAAACAAGAAATAAAGTTGTACACTGTAAGAAAGTCATCATCTTTTCCACTGACGCTGATTGAAAGCTGCAGGACAAATCGGTCAATAAATGATGTAAGCGTTCTGGTTATTACCTCGCTGCTTAATCTCGGTGTTAAAGGTGTCACTGCACATGCTCAGATAGCATTTTACGCCCGTTTAAAAGAACTGGAGCAAGAGGCTTCCTGGTGTTATTTACACCATTTTTAGCTTTCATTTATATTTTTATGGTGCGTCCCACAAAGCCAAAGGATCTTTTCAGAAATAAAAGGTTTGTCAAACTAATTTATTCATTGGCCAAGCAGATGACCAGCCTTCTGATTGGTCCTTTTGGTTATGTGGGTGATGTCTGAAACAAAAACCCAACAATACCCAAGTCGTCGAATTCATCGACCCAGTCAAATTCCATGGGTTTCACAAAAGTGACCGACATGACATTACGTACGTGAGTGCTTTGACAGAGGAACGGGTGGAAATCTATTCAAGCATCAAGTTGAAGAAGATCCTGTCTCCCCAAACTTAAACATCTTCGTGGCATGCTTTTCAGTAGTAATAGGGCGCGTCTCCGACTCCACGAAGCCCTGTATCTGTTAAAAGAACTATGGGGTTTGGTGACACGGACAGTATTGTCTACATCCATCGTCCGGGTTTGTCCGATCCTCTTCTTGGTGATTACCTCGGGAACTTCAAAGATAAGTTGAACAATGGTGACTACATCGTTGAATTTCCTTCGGGGGTGCCAAAAACTACGGCTATGTCACCGCCAAAGGTCAAGAAGAGTGTACAGTGCGCGGTCTGTCCGTCAACGGTGAAGGGTCCCATCAGATGAATTATCAGGTTCTGCGACAAAACGTTCTGGGCGACATCTAGAATCTCTTGGAAGAGGGGGAGCGCCAGACCAACGTCACCAAGACCAATCACATCGTCCGTGACGCCAAACAGTACGCCATCGAGAACCCGCGAAGTCAAGAAATATCAGTTGGTATATAATAAGGGCGTAGTTGATCCTACTACCTTCCAAACGTACCCGTACGGTTATGTTAGATACACCCCTGAAGATGATGAAATGGCAGATCTGTTGTGTGAATTGTAAAAAGGAACGCGTGACCATTAGGGACACGCCCAAGTTCCCGCTTCTAAAGTATAGGATTTTTCCCGTTAAACTTTTCTTGGCAGTTTTAATTCTAGTGTCTTTGGCTCGGGAGGGGACTGGGCAAAGTTCTACCCACTTCCGGTATTGCGTGACGTCGTCTCATTGTCCTTCATTTAATATCCAATGACATGAAAGCGAGGTTAGGGTGGCCCTCATTACTATGCAGCGATATTTGACTATGCCAATCGCTCTTATTTCCTGTCCATCATTTTTATGCTAATTTTTCGGTTTTCCATGGTAACTCATCTTGATGAGTACCTGTCAAATCTTCGGCGGTAACATCAAAGACACATTGCTATGGTAACTCACTGAGTACCTGTCAAATTGGGTCTAAGCGAGCGCTTATAACTACTTATGGCTGCCGGATAAATACCATATTTCTTCCCGGAAAAGTGTAGCGAAGACGAAAAACAAATATGTATCCAACCTCATATCTAGGCCTTCTCGAGATTCAAAATGGCTTTGAATATTCCTAAAAGTGCTTGTTCACTGATTTGTCATGGGGACTAGGGTATTATGGTCTTTAAAGACAAGCAATTAATTTGAATCAAAAACAAAATGCAATCCCACTTAAGTTGAATCTTCCTGAAAACGTTTGTTTACTGAGTTGTAATGGGAATAAGGGTATTATGGACAGACAGACAGACAGCCACCCTTTAATAAATTAATTTTAATCACAAACAAAATGCCCTCGATTTCTTTTCTAAACTGTAATTATGATATTAGCGGATTAAACGCAAAAAAAGGAAGACTACCGGTTCCTGGATTTTCAAGGAATCTATGAAAACTATGATCGAGGGGGAACAATAATAAACTTGTTACCTTAGCTACACCATTATATTTTTAAAAAATAAGAAATGATCGAGGGGGAACGAGACCTGTTGTTAGTTCACTCCAAGCTCCATCAGACGGGCGAAAAACGGGTACATAAATTAATCATAGAATTTAAGTCATTGATAGAAAGTTTGCCTTTTAAGAGTTAAAGCTTTGATAATTTTCATGGTGTTGAAGAGGAGTCTTCCAGCGACTCGAGTCGTCATTAACATTACAGCAGTTCTAATTTGACCAACAGATTGCGAACAGCTAGTTCTCCTCTCAGTTCTGAAAGTGGTATGCCAAAGCACAGATGTTTCTCTTCTAACACAGTGCAAATGGCTGATCTTCTTCCGGTTGCTTCAAACTTGGGAGGCCGCTCGCTACTGCCTCCCTCTTCAGGCAATTTTGGTACTTCGATTTTCTGGTCCCCATCGTCTTCATCATCTTCGATCGGTTTGGACTTCAGAGAGTATATCCTACTTAATATCCCAAAGGAGAACTTCATCCGTCGCCAGAGAGAAACTGCCCACTTCTGAAATCCGGATGAATCAGTGGCCGGTTCATTTTGTTCCATGATTCTTCGCTTAAAATTGTTGAGCGTCGTTCCAAACTGGTTCGTACCAAAAAGGACGAGTTCCGTGTAATTGTGAGATCGAAAATTTGTTCCTGGCTTGAAAATACCAAGGACGTGACTTGCATAACTAAAAAAAGTGGCGATGGGAGTTCCCTTGCACTTCACAGGTTTCGATATCGGTTGGTTTTTTTGTTCAGTAAAACAGGGTAAAAAAGCTACTCAACGTGGCATTTGGCCCAAATAAAAAAAGGATGACTTTGAAAGGATCTATGCTGCAGAGGCGTAGTTCTGCTTATATTTATGCATGTTAAAATACAATATAATACAAGAACAAGATATTTTTCCAGAACATTTCTCTGAGAAAAGGATCTCACTGACGTGAACTTTCTTTGATTTCTTATTGCATTACTCACAAAACACGTCGGTTTTTCGTAAATGAGCTCAATTGATCACTATTTTATACTGGGTGTGGTTGACACTCTTATCGCTATTACCTAATCAGGTTAAATTTATTTATTTATTTATTAATTTATTTAATGAATTCGTCACTGAGGAAATTATACAATAGAAATACAATAAAAAATACAGTTAAAATACAGAGTTGGCCTCTCGATCCTGGAGGAAGAAGTTGGTCGCCGTTTAAACCCAATTATGAGAACAGGTCGGCTGTGCCTTATTCAGAACTTGTTCTGATAGCACAGTTATTCAAGCGCATTTTTTTTTTATCTTTTCCTTCATTGAAAATTATTTAGAAAATCCTCCAAAATGAAAAAAAAAAAAAAAAAGCCCCCACTCCATTATGAGAAGAGCATTGCCATCAAATCTCCCACCTATGCCTGTGATTTTATTTTTCTTTTCTCCAAATTCTAAATGAGCGCTCTTTTGACCGTCCACAAACGCTCTGCGGAACGAAAATGCAGTGGCACATTTGAAAAAAAAATTCTGTGAGGTTCAAATACCGCGCCTATGTCCGAAAACGTTAATTGACAATTTTTATAGTGGTTTTTTTACACGTTTATTCCATGATATTGCTGATCCTGATCTACACAAAGATTCGGCTTCACTTTGCTGCTTCACCTTGTGCAAGTGGTCCTTGGATTATTCAAACGTTAATTGAAACAGCTGTATAAATTGTGTGGACGTATACACATGGTTTTGATCTGTGTGAGCAGATACAAATTACCCGCTCGAAAAACATGAATAATTTTGTTGTTTTCAATTTTATTTTTTACAATAACTGTCCAAATTGCCGCGCGCTGATTGGTTCATAGCTATTGTCTATAAGAGTACAGACAATAAAAATGACGTCAGATGTAACGCGCGCGCTTTCTCTACGAAAAAAATAGCCAATTCCGCTCGTACTTTTTCCATGTTATTGTAAAAAACAAATCGACGGCAGTTTTCTATGGTCTATACTCTTTTATTAAAAACTGCATCATTGTATAATGCAATTCGAGGGATTTGATTGGCTTAGCGGCCATGGTATATGAGCAATTATACCATGGCCGCTAAGCCAATCAAATCCCTCGAATTGCATTATACAATGATGCAGTTTTTAATAAAAGAGTATAGACCATAGAAAACTGCCGTCGATTTGTTAATTGGAGAGGTTTGGGGCGGGTTTGGGGCGGGCACTGAGGCGAAGGACGAGTAGGACTAGGTTCTTGTGATTTTCCAGGAGAAGCGAGGCGAGAAGAAGACGATTTCTTGCACGATCGTTCATACACTTTAGTTCGAAGGAAGGTAGGTTTATTTTCATAGCATCAACCTGTCGAGGGTTTAAACTTCTGAAACTGTGTGTTCAGTGAGATAAATGTCGTTCCAACCTTTCGGATGCAAGAGCTTACATAACAGTACTGTGTCCGCTTCGAATTCACGTACATGCATAACCTTGTGAGTTTATTTCTTGTTATTATGTAAATAGATAATATCCTTAGCACTTGTGTATAATTACAGGATGTGATTGTTTGAGAAATTGTCAATTGTTTCTGAAATTCTCGGTCTTTGCCTATTTATCTTCGAACGCATATGTTTATGTTTTGCAAATACAATCATGTATGTTCTGTGGGGGATACCAGAAACGCGTCGCGTCACAAGATCCATTCGTTGATCGATCGATCGACTGTCCCATACAATCTCGACTCCAATCTGTATTAGAAGTGCGTTCTTTCTACGTCAAACGCAATTAACATTAGACAATAGTTACTCTACTTCTTGAACTTGAAATATTAAATATGGGGTTGTGTAAGAATGCGTTGTTGAAAGTCACTCCTCCAACGTGAGTTTTCCCTGTGAGTATATTTGGAGAAACATTATAGTCCTTCACTTTTGTAAGACCATTAAATTGTGTCTCATTCTTCATATTAAAGTGGTGATCTTCCAATTATATGCATCTTCACAGGTCTTGGGTTTGTATTAGAAAATGCTAGTCTCACTGCCTTGCAAGGTCTTGAATTTACCAAGTGCTTCCCCTTATTCAGGCTGGGGAATCGGGGAGGGGATACAGCATTTTGTGTCTAATCTGGTTTGGTAAATATGTACTGGTCAGAAATAGTGTAAGGAATGCTTTATTTATCGTTTTAGCTTGTGAAAGTGATAATGTACTATAGAGAACAGGTCTCAGGTAAAGGGTATTGGTTTCAGACACCTGAGCTCTGGGTCGCACAGACGGTACAAAAATTCCAAAGAATATCCAGTGGGTACTGGGTGGGGGGGGGGCTGCTCCATATTGAGAGCCATCAAAAGAATGTACCCAGGCTCTCTCCCTTTCTTTCTCGCCCCGGACCAAGCTCAATTTTTTTCTTTGCCCTATTGGAAGCCCGTTCACAGGCTATTCTGGGTGCAAAAGATTTGTTACACCCTAGCTCATAGTATGCAGGAGGGTAGTAAAATTTAAAGTATTTTTTTAAAAAGGGTCACAAAAACAGACAGAAACAAAGGGGCACACTTGGAAGAAAGATAACTTTAAATCAAACCATAATTATGTTTTTTGAAAACAAAAAATTCTAAAGTTTTTTGTTCTAAATCAATAATGTCAAAGTAATATACAATAATACAACTGCAAGTAAACCGTGAAATAAACAACATATCAATAAATAAAATAAATTGTTGTGATTGGTCAACTTTCTTTCAAGAGCCCCAGTAAAAGAAATCCTTCTGTAAATCCAAGTATTAGGAAGAGTATAAAAAACTGAGAAGAAACTCTTGGTAGAAATTACATACAACAGAAAGACTTCACTCGCTGGTGCAAATTATAAGCCTTGGATTATCTAAGTAGAGGTAGGAGAAAGGGGTGCAGTTTGATTTATGTGCAGGGAAGGGGGTTACCATAAAAGTTAGTATGTCAAAGGTTACCATTGGGTTTGCCAATAACACTCCCCCCCCCCCCCCCCCATGAAAAATTGTTGATTAGCCTCTCCCCCCATATTTTAGGTGACTGAAATTTTAGTTTTAAGTAGCAAATTGAAGACAATTTTTTAGTCCTTTGGGTATTCTTTTCTTTCAATAATTAGGTTACAAAGCCAGCCCCCTCTTCTACCCCTTCCTTGTTCTTGAAAGCAGCGTAAAATTGTTATTTGTGTAACATTTCTGGTTGCTGTATGATGTGACAAACTGGGTTCTAATTTTTGAGATTTGCTGTAATTTTTCCTGGTATGTTTCCACAAATATAAATGATGTGGCAGTGGAATATTTTATCTGCAAAGTTTTTCACACCACTTAAATTTCCCCTGCAATATATTTATTTGATACAAAAGCATATAGTATATGTATATTTACTTAAATGTGTCTTCCCTTTTCAAACAAAATAATTATTGTAAGGCTATTGAAGGCAAAAGAATACAAGAACTATACATCATGATTGTGAGAACTTTATTCAAGCCACCGGGCTTATAAGGAATGGGCTCCCTCAGTTAAGTAGTTAGAACAAAGTATACACATGGGACCAAAATCGATGGCAGAGCTACAGTAAATCTTCATAAGCCTATATGTAGCTTATCAGTCGAATTGCAAAAACTAAAAATAAATTATCAATTAATAAATAGAAATAAATAAATAAACAAGAACTACTTCAAATATTTATGCCATACAGTAAGTCATTTTAAACAATCTGATTGTGTCCATTTTTCTTGATTCATCAGGGTGTGCATTAGTGTGACTGAGTTTTTATAATCAGTTATAACTAAAACCATGGCACAACAGCTAAGTGATAGAGAAGCAAAGCCCCAGAAACTCATAGACATTGTCCATGAAAAGATGGAGAAGAATGAACAGTTTTTCTCATTGGAATTCTATCCTCCTAAGACGTTCAATGGGGCAACAAATCTGATGGCCATCATCGGCAGATTGAATGAACACTGCACCCCTCTGTTTTGCGACATCACATGGAAGCCATCTCAAGACCCCATGTCAGACAAGTGTCAGCCGGAACCTAGCACTTTGTTGGTTTCTGCAGCAGCAAGAGATTTATATGGACAGAATATCATGATCCAGATACCATCAAGAAATACTACCAAGAGCCAGGTGGTGGAGCATCTTACACGTGCTAAAAATCTTGGGATTGGCAGTGTGCTGGCTGTCAGAGGAGGTATTTCACATAAAATATTAAAGCCATCAGTGGATCAATTCATCTTTTATGGTAGAAAAGCTGACCAAAGGTCCCTCAAAGGTTGGAATGCCCCTGGTTGGGCCAAACAGGGTCAATCTATTGTCTATAAAAAAAGACACCCTCCCCAACTACCCCTTCTCCCCCCTCCAAACAAAAACAGCCACAACAACAACAACAACAAACATAAAAAGATGAAAACAAAACAAAAAAGCAGTAGGAGTTAAAAAAGCAAAATTATAGTTCACAGCTTATAAAAATTGTAAACAAGTAAACAATGATTCACAAGAAAAAATTGTCATTTGACATTTACTTTCACAGGAAAACTAAAGGTCATTCACATTTATTTATGACAAAAAATACCTTACTCTCTCTTTTACTGGCTACTAATGAATTGTCTCATAAAAATTTGTTAAAGTGCCTATAAAGTAAAAACATTCTTGTTCTAATATGATAGTTTATTATTTTCTAATTCTTAATATGTAGGTTTTAGTCAGTAAAACATTCACAGCGCGGAATAAATCAAACCGAAAGTCTTAAATTGGCGCCTAAAAGTGTCTCCATCTTGTGCGCGGCCAAAACGATTGTATTACAAAGCTGTGACGTAGGAAATACTTCAGAAGTGAGAAGTGAACAACTCTTCAAGGCATTTGCTACGTCATTAGCATTGCCCTGAGCAAAGACTCATTCCCATTCCACGGGACACGATTTAGTGAATGTTGAGGTTCTTTGAAGGGCAAAAAATGTCAGTTTTAGTTGATTTTGTCAAATTTCTTTTGTCATTTCGTAATCAGGACAAAACAAGCTTCAAAAATATGAAAACATGTTTTTTACTTCATACGCACTTTAAGTGATGACCTCCAGTCCATGGGGTAAACTGTACATCTTTTTGAAGCAAAAACTTGAAGTATTACAGCTGAGAAGTTACAACAGTACTCCTGATTTCACTAGTTAGTATAGTTAATGCTCCAGTCACAACTTACTGAATTCTTCCCCAAAATAATATTTTTTCTCTGTTAATTTGTGGCTTAATAGATGGAGGCCGCGAGGAAGACAGTGGATCCAAGGAAGATGGGTTTGAGTACACGGTGGACCTGGTCAAATTTATAAGAAGTGAATTTGGAGATCATTTTACACTAGGGGTGGTAGGTAAGTTGACAGGTCAATTGAGTACATGCATATGTACATACTAGTTATGCAATGCTTTTGAGTGGTATACTGCGGAATATCCCACAAGTGACTTGATTTTTCTTAGTATGCACACTCTGCTAAAGGTTCGTGTGTATACTAAGAAAAATCAAGTCAAGAGTGGGATATTCTCGGTATACCATGAGAAAGTAAATTGCATAACTAATTTATCCCATGCTGCTCATTGAACTAACACGAAACATAACTCTTTAATGGTTTAACAGCAAATACAATCGGTGAAAAAGTATTCAACAGATTGGCAATGTTTCTTCTCAAACTCATTAATGATTCATCAAGAGAAAACAAAGAAAATCACTACCGTGACCGTGGTTTGGGTATGTGATCCTAATTACCATAAAATTTTGCCAACTTTAGCCTTGAATTTCTCCAAGAATTATTGATCATTTGAGAAGCCATATCAAACATGCGAAAGTGTGTTTCATCAGATATCCAAACACCTCAAAGTCGTTTAAAAAAACTCGGCTGGCGGCGGCGCCTCTTTTTTTCAACCTACTTCTCAGTGTTTGGATATCTGATGAAACACTCTTCCTCATGTTTGATATATTACTTTAAAGTACATAATTTTGATAAAAACATTAAAAAATATAAATAGGTACTGCTCATTAAATGTATAAAAACCTTTCAACAAAAGGTAAGAAGTATTCAGCAAAAAGTTTTAGGCCGCGAGGAACAGCAGGATTTTTTTGTGGAATACTTCCTGTTGCATGCCGCAGAATATGCAATGGATTTCTAGCTTTCTGATTGGCTGTATTGGCTAAGGCATGGGATAAATAATTTTATTTTCCTTTGAAGCCTCAAAACAGAGTAACATGGAATTTCTCCAAATTACACTGTCACTTCTTGAGCAAACGTACATTTTTAAGTCATCCGAATGAAGGAAGTGATCAATCTCCAAAGATAATGCCTTGATGTTTAAAGAAATTCTCCTTACCACATGTAGTTGCATATGGGAGGAGAGCAGTTAGGAGAGTATGAGTTTTGATATTGAGCATAGCTTGCAAAGGAGATGTCAGAGATCACGGCATGCATCAACTAAATGAAATAATCCAAATTATATCTTAACTCGAAGGTGTGTACATGTACATTCCGGAAGTGAAAACACTGTGTAAAATTGTGCAAACTGGAAAAAAGGTAAACTTTTTGTTTTCATCTCAAAACTTGAGGCACCTATCTTCATGCAACATTCAGTGTGCTAGCTTCAAATGGAAAATTTTGAGGGAAAACTATCATCGAGTGAATTATTAAATCATAACATCGTAATAATTATTGTGAGCTCGTAATGTGGGGTATATTGTGAACTCACAGTATGACCAACTCCCAGTTGGCTTGATATCTCAGTTGGCAGAGCACTGGAACAGCGTCGTAGAAGTCATGGGTTCACATCTCGTTCAAGTCTGAATTTTTTTTTCAGCCTTAAGTGCTTAAGTTGCGTAAATAACTGCAAGGATCTTTCTCCCATTTAATCTTTCACTCGCGGTTCAATATATGTTTTATATATTCGTATTCATTTAAACCGTCCTTGTTGATTCGCCCTTTATTGTTTTCTTATTTCTGCGTAGGGTATTTGGTCTCATCTGATGTTCAGAGTTATGAAGAAGACCTTAAGCATCTCAAGGAGGAGGTTGATGCAGGAGCCGACCTAATCATCACGCAGATGTTCTTTGAAGTAAAAACGTTTTTCAAGTTTGTGGAGGATTGCCAAAGATACGGAATCAATGTGCCAATTATTCCTGCAATTTTTCCAATCCAGGTAGTAACTCTAATAGATCTCACGTGTCAGCTAAATCATGGTGTATAAATTGGTTCCAGTGACTAACCTGCACTCTCTATCATAGCATGTTTCTCAAAATGGAAAAAGGTTAATAGAGGTGACTGCTTGATAGAGATCAAATTTACAGTAATTAAGGGAAGTAATTTTCGTGATTTTGACAACTGTCCGCTTAAAGGACCCTAGTCAGCCTCCGCCATTTTCGATGCCATCGAAATTATTGATATTGCATGGTTAAGCGAAATCTTATTGCTTTACTGTAAGTTGTGTTCCTGAAAGTATGTTTCATTATCTTTAGTAGTTTCACAGTGATTTCGTTCATTTCGACATGCTCCGAATAAAATATAATAGCCAAACTCTCGCATATAAACAAAAACAAATGTGTGGCTGACTAGGGCTCTTTAATAGAGGGTTATCGCTTAATATGGTGCCTTTTAATACAGGTTCGACTGTAGATATTTTGTTTATACCATAATTTATTGACTATTTTACAGAACTTCAATTCCCTGCGCCAGTTAAAGCGATCATCCCACGTGGACATCCCACAATGGCTACTAGACATTCTCACTCCAATGAAGGACAACAACGCAGCGGTCACGAATTACGGTATCAACTACGCTGCGGAGATGTGCAAGCAGTTACTGGAGAGCGGCCGCGCTCATGGCTTACATTTCTACACTTTGAACCGTGAAACGTCCGTTTCTGGAATCCTGGAAAAACTGGGCATGTTCCGTGCGGACGATGAACAGGATTCAGGCATGCGCAAATTTCCTTGGATGCCAGGCCCCGCTCTGGCTAGGCGTGGACAGATAGAAGATGTGCGTCCGATCTTTTGGACGTCAAGACCTCGTAGTTACATGATCCGCACCTCAAATTGGGACGAGTTTCCGAATGGCAGATGGGGCGATTCTAGTGCGGCCTCTTTTGGAGAGTTGAAGGATTATCATTTAGTACTGCTGGGCACACATGAGGGTAAAGAAGATTTACTGAACATGTGGGGGCGAGAGCTTAGCAGTGAGCAAGACGTTTTTGATATCTTCGTGTGCTATTTGGTGGGGAAGGAGAACAGACATGGATTTAAGGTTTGTATTTTGTAATGTTAACAAATAAACTCTTCATTTTACTTTTAACCACCTTTGCAGAAACCTTGAGCTTTGTCATCTCTCGCCAGGTTTTAAAAGACGAGATCAAAGGAAGCCTGCGAAAGAAGAAACATAATTGTTTTATTGTTCAACACATTGATAACAAAGCACAGTTTTATTGTAGAAAAGCTGGAGGCGATGTTTATTTTGCCATTTTTCTCCCGACACACGAAATTACGTATATCGCAGGATATCTGTTGAGTACGGAAGACGTATTCAGTGCACCATGACCATATTTGGGCAGTGTTACAATGTGTTGAATAAAGATAATTAAATAATGGATACTTGCGTTGTACTGTCCTTGAATTTCACAATTTTTTTCTCTCCTCAGGTGAAAGAACTTCCCTGGAATCAGGACGAACTAGCATCAGAAACATTACCTTTTGTTGACAAACTTGCTCACGTCAACAAACATGGCATTCTTACAATTAACAGCCAACCTAACGTGAACGCGGTGTCTTCAACGGACCCAGTCGCGGGGTGGGGAAGGCCTGGAGGCTATATCTTCCAGAAGGTGACTTTAGGGATTCCATATCTCAGAACTTTTAGAACTGTTTGGGGAGTTACGGACAGTTGATCTTTTCTCAATTTCTTAAGTAGATTTTTTTTAGGAGGTGAAGGGGCGGGGGGGGGGGGGGGGGGGGAGGAGGTCTTAGGCGTGTTCGACGGCTTTTTCGTTAACCAGCCATCTTGAATCTCAAATCTCAAATCTTTATTTTAACGCGGTAAAAATCCATCAGGTTTTGGTACAATATAAAATACAACTATATAACAATATTTAATAACAATAAATGTTTCTAAAAAGTCTTACTCATAATTACACTAAACTACACCTGTTTTCCATGAATGCCGTGTATCTAACTTAATTAACTAAAATGATGGTTTAATAATTGCTTGAAATGATTTAGAGATTCCACTTGCTCAAGACTGCAGGGTAGACTGTTCCAGAGAGTTTCACCTCTATCAACGAGTAGAAAATACGGAGAGTGCACAACGTAGTTGTTTTAATTATGTGTTTTGAGGAGTGAATGCAGAGGTTATGGAAGAGAGAGTGCAAAGAATTTAAGGGGAGGGTGGGATTCCTTGTAATGAAAGAGCCATTATTGACAACAAAACAAACATTTTAGAATCAAATCGTTGAATTTTTCCATTAATGAATCGCGAGAACTATTGCTTTTTCTAAATTTTTTATGTTATGTTTTTTAGGCGTATTTGGAGTTTTTCACGAGCGAGGAAATTGCAATGTGTCTCTATGAAGTCCTTCAGGATTTCCCTTGGGTCAACTATCATATGGTGAACGTCTCGGTAAGATGTAGCGAATTGAAAGAAGTTGGGAGGGGCGGGGAAGCAAAACCGGAAAGGGAAACGTATGGAGTAAGTCAGAGCACTTATTACGGAAGAGAGTATCTCTCTTAACATACGTCTCCGATCTTCTTTCTGTGCTTCAGTTCCTTGTCGCGGAGTAATTTTATGCCCGAGTAGTTCTAAGCGATATAGACGCTTCTCCAAAATAGCGGCCGGAAATTCAAATAAGTTAAAATTAAAAAGGTATACCAGCACTAGAAAGAGCACTTTTACTCTAGTAATCCTGCAAAGTTACAGCATATCAGTTGTAATATCAGCTGAGAAAATGTAAGTTGAAAAATGACAAATTTACAGACGTTTGTATGACTGGGGGTATGACGTATACCTCCAGTCATACAATCGTCATTTTGGAGAAGGGTCTATTCCACGACAGTTGAGCGGCAAGCCACATTTGGTTTTAGTAGGAAGGTTTACTTAAAGGCCAAGTAATGCGTCTACTTTCTGCGCATACAATGTAGGTGTTATCGCAACTTACAACGCAGCAAGTTGTACGAAAATGTTGCCCGTATTACAGTATTTGGTCTCAAAGTTGCTAAAACATGACTGCAGGGAGACTGACTAGGGTCTTGTGATGCCAGGGAACGTTTTAACCGCCACGCTGTTTTGCTGCTTTTGTGTCACGTTTGTGCTGTGAAACGCCAAGCAACATTCTTACAGTCACGCAATATTTGTTCTTAGGGTCAAGAGGATGCGACAAACGCGAATGTGTACTCCTCAAATGCAGTCACGTGGGGCGTGTTTCCCGGATCAGAGATTATACAGCCGACTGTGGTGGATCCTTTGGCCTTCCAGTTTTGGAAGGTGAGATAAAGGAGTAATATATACCTCTTACTAACCTCGTTTTCTCGGTCCGTACTGTAAGTCACGGTCAGAGTGTTTTTTTCCGGTTGATTTATCGCGCTTGGGCTATAAATCAACGGGGGTTAAAAAAGAACCGTAACTTACAGTACGGTCCGAGAAAACGAGGTTAGTAAGATATTTATTATATCTCTGAGGTTAATGGGGCGCGCGGGAAAGGAAACGTTCAAATTTAGCGGGCCGTACAGTGAAATACTGCAAAATTGACCAATCACACCGCGCGTAGTAACTCAGAGATACAATAAAAGACCATAATACACTGTAGTATCCCGGTTTGACCGGTTCACAACAGAGCGAATGCGGACAAAGACATTTCACTGGCTTTCTTTGTTGTTTACGTCATTCGCACGCGCTGATACTGATGGACAGATACATAATGCCAGGTGTATTTCAACACTCTTTCCAGAAACGAAAAGCCAAAATAACAAAATCTTTTTGTAGTGGAATACCAAATCTCTTATTCGATAGTTTTACATATAATACGCGAGGAAATATACGAGCAAGGAGCAAAATGTCCGCGCGTATTTTATGTAAAACTATCGAATATAATATATGAACGACTAAGACCAAATTATTAGGTTCTGGAATTGCTTTGGCCTGACGTAGAGTAAAGATCAAAATTTTGCCGTCCTAGCCTTCTGATGTAGGGAGAGTGAAAGAAAAATTGTTTAGGACTGAAAGTGGGGTTGGATTTCAAGCTCCTGAATTTCGAAGGAGAATACATCTTTCTCAAAACGACTATACACTTTCATTATAAGACTTTTAAGAGCTTTCGTTTTCTCGTAGCCGTTGTTTTTATTTAATTTTTCTCGGTTTTCTTGTGTTAAGGACGAAGCTTTTGCGCTCTGGAAACATCAATGGGGAAGCATTTATCCAGAGAAATCCAAGTCACGTGAGATAATCAATATGATTCACGACTCTTATTACCTTGTTAATCTCGTTGATAATGACTATGTAGCGGGAAATAAACTGTTTGTTATTCTAGATACGGTGTTGAAAAAGCTGGGGAAAATTTAATTCGTCTTAACACCGGATGATGGGACCAAAGAAGGATTCTGAAAGTAGCGCATTTCGGGAGTCGGAACTGCCCGAAAGATAAGCAGGTTAGGTTTCAGTGATTTCCGATGGAAACAACCACAGATTATATCAAAAAGGCTACTTCTACATTTGCGGTAGTGCGTAATATATATTTTTAAAATTTTATTTCATAACGAAGAGAGAAACAGTTAAAAAATCGCAATGACATTTCATCATCATCATCATCATCGTCGTTGTCGTCGTCGTCGTCGTCGTCGTCGTCGTCGTCATCGTCATCGTCATCATCATCATCATCATCATCATCATCATCATCATCATCATCATCATCATCATCATCGTCATTTAGTCAGTAAGGCCGGTACACACAATGAAGAAATGGAGTGGCAAAAACAGTCGCCCGACTGCTGTTAGCTATTTTAAAACGATAAGCTTACAAAATGCATAATACATGTATGACGCAATGACAGATGCCAGATGCCGGATGCCGGATGTCTGACACCAACGCCGACAGGTGTTAATGATTTTAAAGGAATGGTAACTTATGGCAAAAATTCGACGGTACTTGGAGGCAATTTGCTGAGAATTTCTTTTAAACGGAATATGATTAAGTGAAAGTTCCAACTGGAAAGTTCCCTCCCAAGAGCTGGTAAAGCTCGCTGCGCTACTCTCGGAATTCTATGGTATGGCCTAATTAAATTATGTGGAATGTTACGACAACCCGCACATTCATTAAGATTAACTAATCTTTCCGGCTTTTCGTTTGTTTGAAAGATCAATATTGAATCATTTAGTGATCTATGCAAGACAAAATTGCGGAGGGAACTATTGTGAATGCTAAGAAAATGTTTCCCTTTGGTTTGATAGTTTCAAGGGAAATAGGAAAGAATCTACTTGTATAAATGGTGTTGGTATTGAAGAATCGAAAGAGTTTTAATTGCAGTGATGAAAAAGAAAGTTAGCAAATCGGCAAACAAAAATTAAACAAATAGAAATTCATAAGGGGTGTTTATTTTTGTAAACAATGATCAAAGTCAACAAGCAAACCGCGACTGCCAGAAGCAACAACGATCGTTGTCTCGCGGTGTAGTTTTGATGAAGATGGGGGATATGAGGACAATTTTTAAACGCAACTTCTTTTATTATGTAGTTATTTACAAGTCATGAGATCGAAGCTTGTGAGAAAAGCGAGTTACAATGACGCAATGACTTCTCGAATGAAGCTGTTGAATGTATCTTAATGGTTATAAGAGAAAATATTCAGGACAAATGACGATTTTATATTCTCATACGCAGATTGTGTAATAAAGAACATTTATTTAAAAGATTTATAAGAAATGTAATAAAATGTTGTTTGATTAAATGATGAGGTATATTCGTTTATTTTTCGCTAGTGTGCATCCCCCTCTTTAAAAAGCGCTCCCTTTGTTATAACCCCCCTCCCCCACTTAAACGAGTGTTTGTTAATAAGCACCTACTATTCAACAAGTCCCCCCTGTTCCAAAAGTGTCCAGCACGCACCAAAAAGTCAATTCAACGGCGTATGCTTCCCATACGCAATAAGATAAGGTGACATAGAAGCTATGGACAAAACTGACTGCTCTGAAATCGTATTGTTACTGCTCTTTTACTGTTCTTGTTACTGTTAGTTGTTCCCTAGGTGTTTTAACATTTTCGCCTGTTTGAGTAAAAAAACAAACAAGCAGAACAATAGCAACAACAACAAACTCTTATTGCTGTCCCTAATAAGTGTCCATCGCCAATAAGCACCCTCACTTGACTCAGAACTAGTGAAACAAGACGATCTAAGATACTGAATTGTCTAATTATTTACATAAATATTAAGAATATTTACAAACCTATTAATAATAATAAAAAAAGGGTAAATAAGAGATAATGGGAAAATGTTTAAAATTGGGAGAACGGAAGAATCAAAAAATCGATAAAAGTGAGTATAAGACTGGTTGCTATTTACATAAAATTGCTATTGGCTCGGCCACACATGGCCGGAATAAAAGATTGTTTGAAGCGTTCTGTGTAACATCGTGGCAGTTCATACATCCTCTTGTTTTTTATGTTATACCGACCTCGATGTTTCTGAGGGAGCAGATGCGCAAGGCTGTGTTGGCCAGAGGAGATACTTAACATTTAGATTATGAGCTCGAGATTTCTATCACGCAAAGAAATCGAGAGCAAATAATCTAATTGTTTTAGTATAAATCTACTAGTCGTTCAAAACTTAGCAAGTAAATTATCCAAATCCTCCTCACAGACACTTCGAAAACGCGAAGAAGCGGGCTGAATTTTGTTGACAACCGCCACTCGCTATCTATCACAGAATAGCGGGTAGCGTAGCCAATCAGAGAACGGAATTCGTAATAGAACGCTAGGAGATTTATACTAATATTAAATAGATCGACAGATGAAAGTGAAAGCTACGGTAATCGTATTGAAGTTGATTTGAGACATCATTTGTGTGTTTGGGGAGGTTGGTTCACTGTGACTGATTTAGGCTACGATGAAATTATATGTAGTGGTTCACAATCTGTGGAGCCATTGGAATGACAGTTTGTAAGGGTTAGTGTTTTTGCTATTAAAGCGTATTGTTACACCATGGTCGGAATAAGTGCCAAAATTGTGCAGAATAATTTGATTGTGTCAGATGGGACTCTGTACTGTCTGTAGAACGCTGATACGGACGGGCGGATGCAGACGGCGGATGCAGACGGCGGATGGGGCTTTTAAAAAAAAAAAAAAAAAAGAAAATAGGATGTTGATACTGTTAAATTTATTGGTTAATTGTCACCTAAGAAATGCTAGCTTTGGCTATTTTTTTAATTTGAATTAATTTATATCTTATTGCCTTTCAAACACTGAAAACTCTATAGAATATTTCTTCTCGTTTTTCAACCAAATCGGTCTGAGTATGCAGTGGAACTCCGTACATTTGTACGACACACCATCCGGCAAATTCATGAACATTTACGGGATAATCTGATTAACGGAAAAGTACTGTATGAGTTCTTGTTAGGCATTATAGATTGGAAATCGTGGTTATTGTTCGAACAGACAGATCGATACAAGTTATTAAAAAATTATTTTAAGATGTCCAAAGATTTCCCTGCGTAGGATTTGCGAACGTGTCATTTTCTTCCCTTTAAATTTGCACACAAGCAAAGTTTTCTTTGCAATAGGGGGACTTTTTTTTATCGGGTTTTGCGTGTTTTCGGTTCTGATATTCATTGCGGATTTTGGTTTTTCTCTTTTTTGAACATTCAGATTTTTTTACCTGACAGAAAAACAGGTTTTTTCGGTCATTTTCTGGTTTTCCCCCAGTTGCCTCGGCGGCGGCCTTCAGTCCCTAGTTGATAATAATAACAATACTTTATTCAAATACATATATGCTCGTAAGCATGGTACACAATACATATTTGAAAAGGAGGACCGTGAGGTTATCCCTATAAAAGGTTCTCTAACTGAACTTAAAAAATTACAAAAAACGCGGATAAAAATCACTGGTGCAAGTACAAAATGGTTAATAAGAATGATATTGAAAATGAAAATATATACAATTCAATATGAGCTTCTGTGTCAATACATCTTCATCCACTTTTTTAGGCCTTTTTTAAATGTGTTAACGTTAATTTCGTCCGTAAAAAGATGGTTTGGCAAACTGTTCCAGTCCTTGACGATTCTCACGAAGAATGAGTACTTTAAGGAGTTAACTTTGGCTAATTTAGTTTGTATTTTGTATGGATGGTTGGCTCTAGTATTTTTACTTCTACAAAACTCGAAATAGTCGTCAAAGTCTAGGCCATTTAGACCAAACACCGTCTTGTAACATTCCACTACAGATAGGTATTCTCTTTGATGCTGAAGTGTGTTGCAATTTAGCAATATACATCGTTCTTCATATGACATCTCGCGTAGTCTTTGTCCGAGAGCAATTCTCGATGCTCTTCGTTGTACTTTTTCGATTGCCAACTTATCTTTAACTAAATAGGTCGACCATACCGGGCATGCGTATTCTAGGATACATTTTACGTCTGTCATTTGATTATGCGTAAGCATTCCGCTTTTCCGGCGTAACAGCGTCTGTTGCTGTGGAACATGGAGCTTCAACGAGTAAAACAGATCATTTGATTTTGCAAAGGACAATCAAGTTCCTGGTACCCATCAAACTGTGCAAGTGTCGCAACTGGTCCCTTAGCTCCTGCCATATGCCTTCTCTCTCTCTCTCTCTCTCTCTCTTTATTCCCTAGCGCTCATTGTAATGGACCGTGGACTAATGCCCACAGAGTCAACAACTAGAGATAGTTTTTGGAGTTTTAATTTTACGCGCTCTACACTGCAAGTTGGCATTTTTCACTTGTTTTTGTCCCTATTGATCTCGGCGTGTTGTAAAACTTCCTTTGTAATCGTTTTTAAGTGCAAACAACGCCCTGACAAAGACTTTTCTAACTCTCACCCTGACTTCATCTTTTGTGGGCTATTTCTTTATCCCTGGTCCCTTGGGAGGCCTAAAAAGATTCTCAGGGGACATTTTCGGAGACACTGATACGATTGGAAGCTTTTTAGAGAATATTTGTACTTCGTCCAAAATTCCACTTTTTTTCCAAGGGAAAAGTCCATGGTTTTTGGCCGAAAATAAGCAATTTTTAAAAATGGCCTTTTTTTATTTTGTTATGTCCCTAGGGATCTTGGCGTGTCGTAAAACTCCCTTGGTAATCAATTTTAAATGCAAATAAAGCCCTGACAAAGAAATGTTCGTTTAAATCTCACCCTGACTTCATTTTTGTGGGCTATTTCTTTGTCCCTGGTCCCTGGGGAGGCCGAAAAAGTTTCTCAGGGGACATTTTTAGACACACTCATTCGAGTGGAAGCTTTTAAGAGCATATTTGTATTTCGTCCAAAATGCAACTTTTTTCCAAGAAAAAAGTCTATGTATTGTTTCCCAAAAATGACCAAATTTTCAAGTTGTCATTCTGAACTTTTTTATGTCGGAACAGATCTCAGCGTCTCGTAGAACTCCATTGGGAAGCTAAAAAGGGTCTTAAGGGATGTTTTTGGACACACTGATTCGATTGGCAGCTTTTAAAAGAATAAATATGATTCCCAAGTGATGTTTTCAAGACCCCGAGGTCCCTAGGGACTTAAACAAGTGAAAAAACACCGACTTCAAAATTTTTAAAACTCAATTTTTGGGTCCAAAAGAATATTCGAGAAAAACGTACCAATCGATTCAGCTTGTCCTAAAATGTCTCCCGGGACATTTCGTAGCCCTCCAAAGGAAACAGGGACAAACAAAATAGCCCACAAAGTCACTTTTGTGTCAAAAAACTAAAAAACTTGCCAGGGCTTTGTACTGAAAATGATTCCCAAGTGATGTTTTCAACACCACGAGGTCCCTAGGGACTTAAACAAGTGAAAAAAACTGACTTGGAAATTTTTCAAAATTTGGTCATTTTTGGACTTTTTGCCCCCATCCCCCCTTAGAAAAAATTCAATTTTGGGACCCAGAAAAAATATTCGTGCAAAAGGTTTCAATCGATTCAGCTTGTCCTAAAATGTCTCCCGGGATACTTCTTAGGCCTCCCAAGGGAACAGGGATAAAGAAATAGCCCACAAAGCATGAAGTCACTTTTTGGTCAAAACTGAAAAAAACTAAAAAATTTTGCCAGGGCTTTGTTTGTACTTAAACATGATTCCCAAGTGATGTTTTCAACACCGCGAGGTCCCTAGGGACTTAAACAAGTGAAAAAAACTGACTTGGAAACTTTTCAAAATTTGGTCATTTTTGGACTTTTTGCCCCCATCCCCCCTTAGAAAAAATTCAATTTTGGGACCCAGAAAAAAAAATTCGTGCAAAAGGTTCCAATCGATTCAGCTTGTCCTAAAATGTCTCCCGGGATACTTCTTAGGCCTCCCAAGGGAACAGGGATAAAGAAATAGCCCACAAAGCATGAAGTCACTTTTTGGTCAAAACTGAAAAAAACTAAAAAATTTTGCCAGGGCTTTGTTTGTACTTAAAAATGATTCCCAAGTGATGTTTTCAACACCGCGAGGTCCCTAGGGACTTAAACAAGTGAAAAAAACTGACTTGGAAATTTTTCAAAATTTGGTCATTTTTGGACTTTTTGCCCCCATCCCCCCTTAGAAAAAATTCAATTTTGGGACCCAGAAAAAATATTGGTGCAAAAGGTTCCAATCGATTCAGCTTGTCCTAAAATGTCTCCCGGGATACTTCTTAGGCCTCCCAAGGGAACAGGGATAAAGAAATAGCCCACAAAGCATGAAGTCACTTTTTGGTCAAAACTGAAAAAAACTAAAAAATTTTGCCAGGGCTTTGTTTGTACTTAAAAATGATTCCCAAGTGATGTTTTCAACACCGCGAGGTCCCTAGGGACTTAAACAAGTGAAAAAAACTGACTTGGAAATTTTTCAAAATTTGGTCATTTTTGGACTTTTTGCCCCCATCCCCTCTTAAAAAAAATTCAATTTTGGGACCCAGAAAAAATATTGGTGCAAAAGGTTCCAATCGATTCAGCTTGTCCTAAAATGTCTCCCGGGATACTTCTTAGGCCTCCCAAGGGAACAGGGATAAAGAAATAGCCCACAAAGCATGAAGTCACTTTTTGGTCAAAACTGAAAAAAACTAAAAAATTTTGCCAGGGCTTTGTTTGTACTTAAAAATGATTCCCAAGTGATGTTTTCAACACCGCGAGGTCCCTAGGGACTTAAACAAGTGAAAAAAACTGACTTGGAAATTTTTCAAAATTTGGTCATTTTTGGACTTTTTGCCCCCATCCCCCCTTAGAAAAAATTCAATTTTGGGACCCAGGAAAAATATTCGTGCAAAAGGTTCCAATCGATTCAGCTTGTCCTAAAATGTCTCCCGGGATACTTCTTAGGCCTCCCAAGGGAACAGGGATAAAGAAATAGCCCACAAAGCATGAAGTCACTTTTTGGTCAAAACTGAAAAAAACTAAAAAATTTTGCCAGGGCTTTGTTTGTACTTAAAAATGATTCCCAAGTGATGTTTTCAACACCGCGAGGTCCCTAGGGACTTAAACAAGTGAAAAAAACTGACTTGGAAATTTTTCAAAATTTGGTCATTTTTGGACTTTTTGCCCCCATCCCCCCTTAGAAAAAATTCAATTTTGGGACCCAGAAAAAATATTGGTGCAAAAGGTTCCAATCGATTCAGCTTGTCCTAAAATGTCTCCCGGGATACTTCTTAGGCCTCCCAAGGGAACAGGGATAAAGAAATAGCCCACAAAGCATGAAGTCACTTTTTGGTCAAAACTGAAAAAAACTAAAAAATTTTGCCAGGGCTTTGTTTGTACTTAAAAATGATTCCCAAGTGATGTTTTCAACACCGCGAGGTCCCTAGGGACTTAAACAAGTGAAAAAAACTGACTTGGAAATTTTTCAAAATTTGGTCATTTTTGGACTTTTTGCCCCCATCCCCCCTTAGAAAAAATTCAATTTTGGGACCCAGAAAAAATATTGGTGCAAAAGGTTCCAATCGATTCAGCTTGTCCTAAAATGTCTCCCGGGATACTTCTTAGGCCTCCCAAGGGAACAGGGATAAAGAAATAGCCCACAAAGCATGAAGTCACTTTTTGGTCAAAACTGAAAGAAACTAAAAAATTTTGCCAGGGCTTTGTTTGTACTTAAAAATGATTCCCAAGTGATGTTTTCAACACCGCGAGGTCCCTAGGGACTTAAACAAGTGAAAAAAACTGACTTGGAAATTTTTCAAAATTTGGTCATTTTTGGACTTTTTGCCCCCATCCCCCCTTAGAAAAAATTCAATTTTGGGACCCAGAAAAAATATTGGTGCAAAAGGTTCCAATCGATTCAGCTTGTCCTAAAATGTCTCCCGGGATACTTCTTAGGCCTCCCAAGGGAACAGGGATAAAAAAATAGCCCACAAAGCATGAAGTCACTTTTTGGTCAAAACTGAAAAAAACTAAAAAATTTTGCCAGGGCTTTGTTTGTACTTAAAAATGATTCCCAAGTGATGTTTTCAACACCGCGAGGTCCCTAGGGACTTAAACAAGTGAAAAAAACTGACTTGGAAATTTTTCAAAATTTGGTCATTTTTGGACTTTTTGCCCCCATCCCCCCTTAGAAAAAATTCAATTTTGGGACCCAGAAAAAATATTGGTGCAAAAGGTTCCAATCGATTCAGCTTGTCCTAAAATGTCTCCCGGGATACTTCTTAGGCCTCCCAAGGGAACAGGGATAAAGAAATAGCCCACAAAGCATGAAGTCACTTTTTGGTCAAAACTGAAAAAAACTAAAAAATTTTGCCAGGGCTTTGTTTGTACTTAAAAATGATTCCCAAGTGATGTTTTCAACACCGCGAGGTCCCTAGGGACTTAAACAAGTGAAAAAAACTGACTTGGAAATTTTTCAAAATTTGGTCATTTTTGGACTTTTTGCCCCCATCCCCCCTTAGAAAAAATTCAATTTTGGGACCCAGAAAAAATATTGGTGCAAAAGGTTCCAATCGATTCAGCTTGTCCTAAAATGTCTCCCGGGATACTTCTTAGGCCTCCCAAGGGAACAGGGATAAAGAAATAGCCCACAAAGCATGAAGTCACTTTTTGGTCAAAACTGAAAAAAACTAAAAAATTTTGCCAGGGCTTTGTTTGTACTTAAAAATGATTCCCAAGTGATGTTTTCAACACCGCGAGGTCCCTAGGGACTTAAACAAGTGAAAAAAACTGACTTGGAAATTTTTCAAAATTTGGTCATTTTTGGACTTTTTGCCCCCATCCCCCCTTAGAAAAAATTCAATTTTGGGACCCAGAAAAAATATTGGTGCAAAAGGTTCCAATCGATTCAGCTTGTCCTAAAATGTCTCCCGGGATACTTCTTAGGCCTCCCAAGGGAACAGGGATAAAGAAATAGCCCACAAAGCATGAAGTCACTTTTTGGTCAAAACTGAAAGAAACTAAAAAATTTTGCCAGGGCTTTGTTTGTACTTAAAAATGATTCCCAAGTGATGTTTTCAACACCGCGAGGTCCCTAGGGACTTAAACAAGTGAAAAAAACTGACTTGGAAATTTTTCAAAATTTGGTCATTTTTGGACTTTTTGCCCCCATCCCCCCTTAGAAAAAATTCAATTTTGGGACCCAGAAAAAATATTGGTGCAAAAGGTTCCAATCGATTCAGCTTGTCCTAAAATGTCTCCCGGGATACTTCTTAGGCCTCCCAAGGGAACAGGGATAAAGAAATAGCCCACAAAGCATGAAGTCACTTTTTGGTCAAAACTGAAAAAAACTAAAAAATTTTGCCAGGGCTTTGTTTGTACTTAAAAATGATTCCCAAGTGATGTTTTCAACACCGCGAGGTCCCTAGGGACTTAAACAAGTGAAAAAAACTGACTTGGAAATTTTTCAAAATTTGGTCATTTTTGGACTTTTTGCCCCCATCCCCCCTTAGAAAAAATTCAATTTTGGGACCCAGAAAAAATATTGGTGCAAAAGGTTCCAATCGATTCAGCTTGTCCTAAAACGTCTCCCGGGATACTTCTTAGGCCTCCCAAGGGAACAGGGATAAAGAAATAGCCCACAAAGCATGAAGTCACTTTTTGGTCAAAACTGAAAAAAACTAAAAAATTTTGCCAGGGCTTTGTTTGTACTTAAAAATGATTCCCAAGTGATGTTTTCAACACCGCGAGGTCCCTAGGGACTTAAACAAGTGAAAAAAACTGACTTGGAAATTTTTCAAAATTTGGTCATTTTTGGACTTTTTGCCCCCATCCCCCCTTAGAAAAAATTCAATTTTGGGACCCAGAAAAAATATTGGTGCAAAAGGTTCCAATCGATTCAGCTTGTCCTAAAATGTCTCCCGGGATACTTCTTAGGCCTCCCAAGGGAACAGGGATAAAGAAATAGCCCACAAAGCATGAAGTCACTTTTTGGTCAAAACTGAAAAAAACTAAAAAATTTTGCCAGGGCTTTGTTTGTACTTAAAAATGATTCCCAAGTGATGTTTTCAACACCGCGAGGTCCCTAGGGACTTAAACAAGTGAAAAAAACTGACTTGGAAATTTTTCAAAATTTGGTCATTTTTGGACTTTTTGCCCCCATCCCCCCTTAGAAAAAATTCAATTTTGGGACCCAGAAAAAATATTGGTGCAAAAGGTTCCAATCGATTCAGCTTGTCCTAAAATGTCTCCCGGGATACTTCTTAGGCCTCCCAAGGGAACAGGGATAAAGAAATAGCCCACAAAGCATGAAGTCACTTTTTGGTCAAAACTGAAAAAAACTAAAAAATTTTGCCAGGGCTTTGTTTGTACTTAAAAATGATTCCCAAGTGATGTTTTCAACACCGCGAGGTCCCTAGGGACTTAAACAAGTGAAAAAAACTGACTTGGAAATTTTTCAAAATTTGGTCATTTTTGGACTTTTTGCCCCCATCCCCCCTTAGAAAAAATTCAATTTTGGGACCCAGAAAAAATATTGGTGCAAAAGGTTCCAATCGATTCAGCTTGTCCTAAAATGTCTCCCGGGATACTTCTTAGGCCTCCCAAGGGAACAGGGATAAAGAAATAGCCCACAAAGCATGAAGTCACTTTTTGGTCAAAACTGAAAAAAACTAAAAAATTTTGCCAGGGCTTTGTTTGTACTTAAAAATGATTCCCAAGTGATGTTTTCAACACCGCGAGGTCCCTAGGGACTTAAACAAGTGAAAAAAACTGACTTGGAAATTTTTCAAAATTTGGTCATTTTTGGACTTTTTGCCCCCATCCCCCCTTAGAAAAAATTCAATTTTGGGACCCAGAAAAAATATTGGTGCAAAAGGTTCCAATCGATTCAGCTTGTCCTAAAATGTCTCCCGGGATACTTCTTAGGCCTCCCAAGGGAACAGGGATAAAGAAATAGCCCACAAAGCATGAAGTCACTTTTTGGTCAAAACTGAAAAAAACTAAAAAATTTTGCCAGGGCTTTGTTTGTACTTAAAAATGATTCCCAAGTGATGTTTTCAACACCGCGAGGTCCCTAGGGACTTAAACAAGTGAAAAAAACTGACTTGGAAATTTTTCAAAATTTGGTCATTTTTGGACTTTTTGCCCCCATCCCCCCTTAGAAAAAATTCAATTTTGGGACCCAGAAAAAATATTGGTGCAAAAGGTTCCAATCGATTCAGCTTGTCCTAAAATGTCTCCCGGGATACTTCTTAGGCCTCCCAAGGGAACAGGGATAAAGAAATAGCCCACAAAGCATGAAGTCACTTTTTGGTCAAAACTGAAAAAAACTAAAAAATTTTGCCAGGACTTTGTTTGTACTTAAAAATGATTCCCAAGTGATGTTTTCAACACCGCGAGGTCCCTAGGGACTTAAACAAGTGAAAAAAACTGACTTGGAAATTTTTCAAAATTTGGTCATTTTTGGACTTTTTGCCCCCATCCCCCCTTAGAAAAAATTCAATTTTGGGACCCAGAAAAAATATTGGTGCAAAAGGTTCCAATCGATTCAGCTTGTCCTAAAATGTCTCCCGGGATACTTCTTAGGCCTCCCAAGGGAACAGGGATAAAGAAATAGCCCACAAAGCATGAAGTCACTTTTTGGTCAAAACTGAAAAAAACTAAAAAATTTTGCCAGGGCTTTGTTTGTACTTAAAAATGATTCCCAAGTGATGTTTTCAACACCGCGAGGTCCCTAGGGACTTAAACAAGTGAAAAAAACTGACTTGGAAATTTTTCAAAATTTGGTCATTTTTGGACTTTTTGCCCCCATCCCCCCTTAGAAAAAATTCAATTTTGGGACCCAGAAAAAATATTGGTGCAAAAGGTTCCAATCGATTCAGCTTGTCCTAAAATGTCTCCCGGGATACTTCTTAGGCCTCCCAAGGGAACAGGGATAAAGAAATAGCCCACAAAGCATGAAGTCACTTTTTGGTCAAAACTGAAAAAAACTAAAAAATTTTGCCAGGACTTTGTTTGTACTTAAAAATGATTCCCAAGTGATGTTTTCAACACCGCGAGGTCCCTAGGGACTTAAACAAGTGAAAAAAACTGACTTGGAAATTTTTCAAAATTTGGTCATTTTTGGACTTTTTGCCCCCATCCCCCCTTAGAAAAAATTCAATTTTGGGACCCAGAAAAAATATTGGTGCAAAAGGTTCCAATCGATTCAGCTTGTCCTAAAATGTCTCCCGGGATACTTCTTAGGCCTCCCAAGGGAACAGGGATAAAGAAATAGCCCACAAAGCATGAAGTCACTTTTTGGTCAAAACTGAAAAAAACTAAAAAATTTTGCCAGGGCTTTGTTTGTACTTAAAAATGATTCCCAAGTGATGTTTTCAACACCGCGAGGTCCCTAGGGACTTAAACAAGTGAAAAAAACTGACTTGGAAATTTTTCAAAATTTGGTCATTTTTGGACTTTTTGCCCCCATCCCCCCTTAGAAAAAATTCAATTTTGGGACCCAGAAAAAATATTGGTGCAAAAGGTTCCAATCGATTCAGCTTGTCCTAAAATGTCTCCCGGGATACTTCTTAGGCCTCCCAAGGGAACAGGGATAAAGAAATAGCCCACAAAGCATGAAGTCACTTTTTGGTCAAAACTGAAAAAAACTAAAAAATTTTGCCAGGGCTTTGTTTGTACTTAAAAATGATTCCCAAGTGATGTTTTCAACACCGCGAGGTCCCTAGGGACTTAAACAAGTGAAAAAAACTGACTTGGAAATTTTTCAAAATTTGGTCATTTTTGGACTTTTTGCCCCCATCCCCCCTTAGAAAAAATTCAATTTTGGGACCCAGAAAAAATATTGGTGCAAAAGGTTCCAATCGATTCAGCTTGTCCTAAAATGTCTCCCGGGATACTTCTTAGGCCTCCCAAGGGAACAGGGATAAAGAAATAGCCCACAAAGCATGAAGTCACTTTTTGGTCAAAACTGAAAAAAACTAAAAAATTTTGCCAGGGCTTTGTTTGTACTTAAAAATGATTCCCAAGTGATGTTTTCAACACCGCGAGGTCCCTAGGGACTTAAACAAGTGAAAAAAACTGACTTGGAAATTTTTCAAAATTTGGTCATTTTTGGACTTTTTGCCCCCATCCCCCCTTAGAAAAAATTCAATTTTGGGACCCAGAAAAAATATTGGTGCAAAAGGTTCCAATCGATTCAGCTTGTCCTAAAATGTCTCCCGGGATACTTCTTAGGCCTCCCAAGGGAACAGGGATAAAGAAATAGCCCACAAAGCATGAAGTCACTTTTTGGTCAAAACTGAAAAAAACTAAAAAATTTTGCCAGGGCTTTGTTTGTACTTAAAAATGATTCCCAAGTGATGTTTTCAACACCGCGAGGTCCCTAGGGACTTAAACAAGTGAAAAAAACTGACTTGGAAATTTTTCAAAATTTGGTCATTTTTGGACTTTTTGCCCCCATCCCCCCTTAGAAAAAATTCAATTTTGGGACCCAGAAAAAATATTGGTGCAAAAGGTTCCAATCGATTCAGCTTGTCCTAAAATGTCTCCCGGGATACTTCTTAGGCCTCCCAAGGGAACAGGGATAAAGAAATAGCCCACAAAGCATGAAGTCACTTTTTGGTCAAAACTGAAAAAAACTAAAAAATTTTGCCAGGACTTTGTTTGTACTTAAAAATGATTCCCAAGTGATGTTTTCAACACCGCGAGGTCCCTAGGGACTTAAACAAGTGAAAAAAACTGACTTGGAAATTTTTCAAAATTTGGTCATTTTTGGACTTTTTGCCCCCATCCCCCCTTAGAAAAAATTCAATTTTGGGACCCAGAAAAAATATTCGTGCAAAAGGTTCCAATCGATTCAGCTTGTCCTAAAATGTCTCCCGGGATACTTCTTAGGCCTCCCAAGGGAACAGGGATAAAGAAATAGCCCACAAAGCATGAAGTCACTTTTTGGTCAAAACTGAAAAAAACTAAAAAATTTTGCCAGGGCTTTGTTTGTACTTAAAAATGATTCCCAAGTGATGTTTTCAACACCGCGAGGTCCCTAGGGACTTAAACAAGTGAAAAAAACTGACTTGGAAATTTTTCAAAATTTGGTCATTTTTGGACTTTTTGCCCCCATCCCCCCTTAGAAAAAATTCAATTTTGGGACCCAGAAAAAATATTGGTGCAAAAGGTTCCAATCGATTCAGCTTGTCCTAAAATGTCTCCCGGGATACTTCTTAGGCCTCCCAAGGGAACAGGGATAAAGAAATAGCCCACAAAGCATGAAGTCACTTTTTGGTCAAAACTGAAAAAAACTAAAAAATTTTGCCAGGACTTTGTTTGTACTTAAAAATGATTCCCAAGTGATGTTTTCAACACCGCGAGGTCCCTAGGGACTTAAACAAGTGAAAAAAACTGACTTGGAAACTTTTCAAAATTTGGTCATTTTTGGACTTTTTGCCCCCATCCCCCCTTAGAAAAAATTCAATTTTGGGACCCAGAAAAAATATTGGTGCAAAAGGTTCCAATCGATTCAGCTTGTCCTAAAATGTCTCCCGGGATACTTCTTAGGCCTCCCAAGGGAACAGGGATAAAGAAATAGCCCACAAAGCATGAAGTCACTTTTTGGTCAAAACTGAAAAAAACTAAAAAATTTTGCCAGGGCTTTGTTTGTACTTAAAAATGATTCCCAAGTGATGTTTTCAACACCGCGAGGTCCCTAGGGACTTAAACAAGTGAAAAAAACTGACTTGGAAATTTTTCAAAATTTGGTCATTTTTGGACTTTTTGCCCCCATCCCCCCTTAGAAAAAATTCAATTTTGGGACCCAGAAAAAATATTGGTGCAAAAGGTTCCAATCGATTCAGCTTGTCCTAAAATGTCTCCCGGGATACTTCTTAGGCCTCCCAAGGGAACAGGGATAAAGAAATAGCCCACAAAGCATGAAGTCACTTTTTGGTCAAAACTGAAAAAAACTAAAAAATTTTGCCAGGGCTTTGTTTGTACTTAAAAATGATTCCCAAGTGATGTTTTCAACACCGCGAGGTCCCTAGGGACTTAAACAAGTGAAAAAAACTGACTTGGAAATTTTTCAAAATTTGGTCATTTTTGGACTTTTTGCCCCCATTCCCCCTTAGAAAAAATTCAATTTTGGGACCCAGAAAAAATATTGGTGCAAAAGGTTCCAATCGATTCAGCTTGTCCTAAAATGTCTCCCGGGATACTTCTTAGGCCTCCCAAGGGAACAGGGATAAAGAAATAACCCACAAAGCATGAAGTCACTTTTTGGTCAAAACTGAAAAAAACTAAAAAATTTTGCCAGGACTTTGTTTGTACTTAAAAATGATTCCCAAGTGATGTTTTCAACACCGCGAGGTCCCTAGGGACTTAAACAAGTGAAAAAAACTGACTTGGAAATTTTTCAAAATTTGGTCATTTTTGGACTTTTTGCCCCCATCCCCCCTTAGAAAAAATTCAATTTTGGGACCCAGAAAAAATATTGGTGCAAAAGGTTCCAATTGATTCAGCTTGTCCTAAAATGTCTCCCGGGATACTTCTTAGGCCTCCCAAGGGAACAGGGATAAAGAAATAGCCCACAAAGCATGAAGTCACTTTTTGGTCAAAACTGAAAAAAACTAAAAAATTTTGCCAGGGCTTTGTTTGTACTTAAAAATGATTCCCAAGTGATGTTTTCAACACCGCGAGGTCCCTAGGGACTTAAACAAGTGAAAAAAACTGACTTGGAAATTTTTCAAAATTTGGTCATTTTTGGACTTTTTGCCCCCATCCCCCCTTAGAAAAAATTCAATTTTGGGACCCAGAAAAAATATTCGTGCAAAAGGTTCCAATCGATTCAGCTTGTCCTAAAATGTCTCCCGGGATACTTCTTAGGCCTCCCAAGGGAACAGGGATAAAGAAATAGCCCACAAAGCATGAAGTCACTTTTTGGTCAAAACTGAAAAAAACTAAAAAATTTTGCCAGGGCTTTGTTTGTACTTAAAAATGATTCCCAAGTGATGTTTTCAACACCGCGAGGTCCCTAGGGACTTAAACAAGTGAAAAAAACTGACTTGGAAATTTTTCAAAATTTGGTCATTTTTGGACTTTTTGCCCCCATCCCCCCTTAGAAAAAATTCAATTTTGGGACCCAGAAAAAATATTGGTGCAAAAGGTTCCAATCGATTCAGCTTGTCCTAAAATGTCTCCCGGGATACTTCTTAGGCCTCCCAAGGGAACAGGGATAAAGAAATAGCCCACAAAGCATGAAGTCACTTTTTGGTCAAAACTGAAAAAAACTAAAAAATTTTGCCAGGGCTTTGTTTGTACTTAAAAATGATTCCCAAGTGATGTTTTCAACACCGCGAGGTCCCTAGGGACTTAAACAAGTGAAAAAAACTGACTTGGAAATTTTTCAAAATTTGGTCATTTTTGGACTTTTTGCCCCCATCCCCCCTTAGAAAAAATTCAATTTTGGGACCCAGAAAAAATATTGGTGCAAAAGGTTCCAATCGATTCAGCTTGTCCTAAAATGTCTCCCGGGATACTTCTTAGGCCTCCCAAGGGAACAGGGATAAAGAAATAGCCCACAAAGCATGAAGTCACTTTTTGGTCAAAACTGAAAAAAACTAAAAAATTTTGCCAGGGCTTTGTTTGTACTTAAAAATGATTCCCAAGTGATGTTTTCAACACCGCGAGGTCCCTAGGGACTTAAACAAGTGAAAAAAACTGACTTGGAAATTTTTCAAAATTTGGTCATTTTTGGACTTTTTGCCCCCATCCCCCCTTAGAAAAAATTCAATTTTGGGACCCAGAAAAAATATTGGTGCAAAAGGTTCCAATCGATTCAGCTTGTCCTAAAATGTCTCCCGGGATACTTCTTAGGCCTCCCAAGGGAACAGGGATAAAGAAATAGCCCACAAAGCATGAAGTCACTTTTTGGTCAAAACTGAAAAAAACTAAAAAATTTTGCCAGGGCTTTGTTTGTACTTAAAAATGATTCCCAAGTGATGTTTTCAACACCGCGAGGTCCCTAGGGACTTAAACAAGTGAAAAAAACTGACTTGGAAATTTTTCAAAATTTGGTCATTTTTGGACTTTTTGCCCCCATCCCCCCTTAGAAAAAATTCAATTTTGGGACCCAGAAAAAATATTGGTGCAAAAGGTTCCAATCGATTCAGCTTGTCCTAAAATGTCTCCCGGGATACTTCTTAGGCCTCCCAAGGGAACAGGGATAAAGAAATAGCCCACAAAGCATGAAGTCACTTTTTGGTCAAAACTGAAAGAAACTAAAAAATTTTGCCAGGGCTTTGTTTGTACTTAAAAATGATTCCCAAGTGATGTTTTCAACACCGCGAGGTCCCTAGGGACTTAAACAAGTGAAAAAAACTGACTTGGAAATTTTTCAAAATTTGGTCATTTTTGGACTTTTTGCCCCCATCCCCCCTTAGAAAAAATTCAATTTTGGGACCCAGAAAAAATATTGGTGCAAAAGGTTCCAATCGATTCAGCTTGTCCTAAAATGTCTCCCGGGATACTTCTTAGGCCTCCCAAGGGAACAGGGATAAAGAAATAGCCCACAAAGCATGAAGTCACTTTTTGGTCAAAACTGAAAAAAACTAAAAAATTTTGCCAGGGCTTTGTTTGTACTTAAAAATGATTCCCAAGTGATGTTTTCAACACCGCGAGGTCCCTAGGGACTTAAACAAGTGAAAAAAACTGACTTGGAAATTTTTCAAAATTTGGTCATTTTTGGACTTTTTGCCCCCATCCCCCCTTAGAAAAAATTCAATTTTGGGACCCAGAAAAAATATTGGTGCAAAAGGTTCCAATCGATTCAGCTTGTCCTAAAATGTCTCCCGGGATACTTCTTAGGCCTCCCAAGGGAACAGGGATAAAGAAATAGCCCACAAAGCATGAAGTCACTTTTTGGTCAAAACTGAAAAAAACTAAAAAATTTTGCCAGGGCTTTGTTTGTACTTAAAAATGATTCCCAAGTGATGTTTTCAACACCGCGAGGTCCCTAGGGACTTAAACAAGTGAAAAAAACTGACTTGGAAATTTTTCAAAATTTGGTCATTTTTGGACTTTTTGCCCCCATCCCCCCTTAGAAAAAATTCAATTTTGGGACCCAGAAAAAATATTGGTGCAAAAGGTTCCAATCGATTCAGCTTGTCCTAAAATGTCTCCCGGGATACTTCTTAGGCCTCCCAAGGGAACAGGGATAAAGAAATAGCCCACAAAGCATGAAGTCACTTTTTGGTCAAAACTGAAAGAAACTAAAAAATTTTGCCAGGGCTTTGTTTGTACTTAAAAATGATTCCCAAGTGATGTTTTCAACACCGCGAGGTCCCTAGGGACTTAAACAAGTGAAAAAAACTGACTTGGAAATTTTTCAAAATTTGGTCATTTTTGGACTTTTTGCCCCCATCCCCCCTTAGAAAAAATTCAATTTTGGGACCCAGAAAAAATATTGGTGCAAAAGGTTCCAATCGATTCAGCTTGTCCTAAAATGTCTCCCGGGATACTTCTTAGGCCTCCCAAGGGAACAGGGATAAAGAAATAGCCCACAAAGCATGAAGTCACTTTTTGGTCAAAACTGAAAAAAACTAAAAAATTTTGCCAGGGCTTTGTTTGTACTTAAAAATGATTCCCAAGTGATGTTTTCAACACCGCGAGGTCCCTAGGGACTTAAACAAGTGAAAAAAACTGACTTGGAAATTTTTCAAAATTTGGTCATTTTTGGACTTTTTGCCCCCATCCCCCCTTAGAAAAAATTCAATTTTGGGACCCAGAAAAAATATTGGTGCAAAAGGTTCCAATCGATTCAGCTTGTCCTAAAACGTCTCCCGGGATACTTCTTAGGCCTCCCAAGGGAACAGGGATAAAGAAATAGCCCACAAAGCATGAAGTCACTTTTTGGTCAAAACTGAAAAAAACTAAAAAATTTTGCCAGGGCTTTGTTTGTACTTAAAAATGATTCCCAAGTGATGTTTTCAACACCGCGAGGTCCCTAGGGACTTAAACAAGTGAAAAAAACTGACTTGGAAATTTTTCAAAATTTGGTCATTTTTGGACTTTTTGCCCCCATCCCCCCTTAGAAAAAATTCAATTTTGGGACCCAGAAAAAATATTGGTGCAAAAGGTTCCAATCGATTCAGCTTGTCCTAAAATGTCTCCCGGGATACTTCTTAGGCCTCCCAAGGGAACAGGGATAAAGAAATAGCCCACAAAGCATGAAGTCACTTTTTGGTCAAAACTGAAAAAAACTAAAAAATTTTGCCAGGGCTTTGTTTGTACTTAAAAATGATTCCCAAGTGATGTTTTCAACACCGCGAGGTCCCTAGGGACTTAAACAAGTGAAAAAAACTGACTTGGAAATTTTTCAAAATTTGGTCATTTTTGGACTTTTTGCCCCCATCCCCCCTTAGAAAAAATTCAATTTTGGGACCCAGAAAAAATATTGGTGCAAAAGGTTCCAATCGATTCAGCTTGTCCTAAAATGTCTCCCGGGATACTTCTTAGGCCTCCCAAGGGAACAGGGATAAAGAAATAGCCCACAAAGCATGAAGTCACTTTTTGGTCAAAACTGAAAAAAACTAAAAAATTTTGCCAGGGCTTTGTTTGTACTTAAAAATGATTCCCAAGTGATGTTTTCAACACCGCGAGGTCCCTAGGGACTTAAACAAGTGAAAAAAACTGACTTGGAAATTTTTCAAAATTTGGTCATTTTTGGACTTTTTGCCCCCATCCCCCCTTAGAAAAAATTCAATTTTGGGACCCAGAAAAAATATTGGTGCAAAAGGTTCCAATCGATTCAGCTTGTCCTAAAATGTCTCCCGGGATACTTCTTAGGCCTCCCAAGGGAACAGGGATAAAGAAATAGCCCACAAAGCATGAAGTCACTTTTTGGTCAAAACTGAAAAAAACTAAAAAATTTTGCCAGGGCTTTGTTTGTACTTAAAAATGATTCCCAAGTGATGTTTTCAACACCGCGAGGTCCCTAGGGACTTAAACAAGTGAAAAAAACTGACTTGGAAATTTTTCAAAATTTGGTCATTTTTGGACTTTTTGCCCCCATCCCCCCTTAGAAAAAATTCAATTTTGGGACCCAGAAAAAATATTGGTGCAAAAGGTTCCAATCGATTCAGCTTGTCCTAAAATGTCTCCCGGGATACTTCTTAGGCCTCCCAAGGGAACAGGGATAAAGAAATAGCCCACAAAGCATGAAGTCACTTTTTGGTCAAAACTGAAAAAAACTAAAAAATTTTGCCAGGGCTTTGTTTGTACTTAAAAATGATTCCCAAGTGATGTTTTCAACACCGCGAGGTCCCTAGGGACTTAAACAAGTGAAAAAAACTGACTTGGAAATTTTTCAAAATTTGGTCATTTTTGGACTTTTTGCCCCCATCCCCCCTTAGAAAAAATTCAATTTTGGGACCCAGAAAAAATATTGGTGCAAAAGGTTCCAATCGATTCAGCTTGTCCTAAAATGTCTCCCGGGATACTTCTTAGGCCTCCCAAGGGAACAGGGATAAAGAAATAGCCCACAAAGCATGAAGTCACTTTTTGGTCAAAACTGAAAAAAACTAAAAAATTTTGCCAGGGCTTTGTTTGTACTTAAAAATGATTCCCAAGTGATGTTTTCAACACCGCGAGGTCCCTAGGGACTTAAACAAGTGAAAAAAACTGACTTGGAAATTTTTCAAAATTTGGTCATTTTTGGACTTTTTGCCCCCATCCCCCCTTAGAAAAAATTCAATTTTGGGACCCAGAAAAAATATTGGTGCAAAAGGTTCCAATCGATTCAGCTTGTCCTAAAATGTCTCCCGGGATACTTCTTAGGCCTCCCAAGGGAACAGGGATAAAGAAATAGCCCACAAAGCATGAAGTCACTTTTTGGTCAAAACTGAAAAAAACTAAAAAATTTTGCCAGGACTTTGTTTGTACTTAAAAATGATTCCCAAGTGATGTTTTCAACACCGCGAGGTCCCTAGGGACTTAAACAAGTGAAAAAAACTGACTTGGAAATTTTTCAAAATTTGGTCATTTTTGGACTTTTTGCCCCCATCCCCCCTTAGAAAAAATTCAATTTTGGGACCCAGAAAAAATATTCGTGCAAAAGGTTCCAATCGATTCAGCTTGTCCTAAAATGTCTCCCGGGATACTTCTTAGGCCTCCCAAGGGAACAGGGATAAAGAAATAGCCCACAAAGCATGAAGTCACTTTTTGGTCAAAACCGAAAAAAACTAAAAAATTTTGCCAGGGCTTTGTTTGTACTTAAAAATGATTCCCAAGTGATGTTTTCAACACCGCGAGGTCCCTAGGGACTTAAACAAGTGAAAAAAACTGACTTGGAAATTTTTCAAAATTTGGTCATTTTTGGACTTTTTGCCCCCATCCCCCCTTAGAAAAAATTCAATTTTGGGACCCAGAAAAAATATTGGTGCAAAAGGTTCCAATCGATTCAGCTTGTCCTAAAATGTCTCCCGGGATACTTCTTAGGCCTCCCAAGGGAACAGGGATAAAGAAATAGCCCACAAAGCATGAAGTCACTTTTTGGTCAAAACTGAAAAAAACTAAAAAATTTTGCCAGGACTTTGTTTGTACTTAAAAATGATTCCCAAGTGATGTTTTCAACACCGCGAGGTCCCTAGGGACTTAAACAAGTGAAAAAAACTGACTTGGAAACTTTTCAAAATTTGGTCATTTTTGGACTTTTTGCCCCCATCCCCCCTTAGAAAAAATTCAATTTTGGGACCCAGAAAAAATATTGGTGCAAAAGGTTCCAATCGATTCAGCTTGTCCTAAAATGTCTCCCGGGATACTTCTTAGGCCTCCCAAGGGAACAGGGATAAAGAAATAGCCCACAAAGCATGAAGTCACTTTTTGGTCAAAACTGAAAAAAACTAAAAAATTTTGCCAGGGCTTTGTTTGTACTTAAAAATGATTCCCAAGTGATGTTTTCAACACCGCGAGGTCCCTAGGGACTTAAACAAGTGAAAAAAACTGACTTGGAAATTTTTCAAAATTTGGTCATTTTTGGACTTTTTGCCCCCATCCCCCCTTAGAAAAAATTCAATTTTGGGACCCAGAAAAAATATTGGTGCAAAAGGTTCCAATCGATTCAGCTTGTCCTAAAATGTCTCCCGGGATACTTCTTAGGCCTCCCAAGGGAACAGGGATAAAGAAATAGCCCACAAAGCATGAAGTCACTTTTTGGTCAAAACTGAAAAAAACTAAAAAATTTTGCCAGGGCTTTGTTTGTACTTAAAAATGATTCCCAAGTGATGTTTTCAACACCGCGAGGTCCCTAGGGACTTAAACAAGTGAAAAAAACTGACTTGGAAATTTTTCAAAATTTGGTCATTTTTGGACTTTTTGCCCCCATTCCCCCTTAGAAAAAATTCAATTTTGGGACCCAGAAAAAATATTGGTGCAAAAGGTTCCAATCGATTCAGCTTGTCCTAAAATGTCTCCCGGGATACTTCTTAGGCCTCCCAAGGGAACAGGGATAAAGAAATAACCCACAAAGCATGAAGTCACTTTTTGGTCAAAACTGAAAAAAACTAAAAAATTTTGCCAGGACTTTGTTTGTACTTAAAAATGATTCCCAAGTGATGTTTTCAACACCGCGAGGTCCCTAGGGACTTAAACAAGTGAAAAAAACTGACTTGGAAATTTTTCAAAATTTGGTCATTTTTGGACTTTTTGCCCCCATCCCCCCTTAGAAAAAATTCAATTTTGGGACCCAGAAAAAATATTGGTGCAAAAGGTTCCAATTGATTCAGCTTGTCCTAAAATGTCTCCCGGGATACTTCTTAGGCCTCCCAAGGGAACAGGGATAAAGAAATAGCCCACAAAGCATGAAGTCACTTTTTGGTCAAAACTGAAAAAAACTAAAAAATTTTGCCAGGGCTTTGTTTGTACTTAAAAATGATTCCCAAGTGATGTTTTCAACACCGCGAGGTCCCTAGGGACTTAAACAAGTGAAAAAAACTGACTTGGAAATTTTTCAAAATTTGGTCATTTTTGGACTTTTTGCCCCCATCCCCCCTTAGAAAAAATTCAATTTTGGGACCCAGAAAAAATATTCGTGCAAAAGGTTCCAATCGATTCAGCTTGTCCTAAAATGTCTCCCGGGATACTTCTTAGGCCTCCCAAGGGAACAGGGATAAAGAAATAGCCCACAAAGCATGAAGTCACTTTTTGGTCAAAACTGAAAAAAACTAAAAAATTTTGCCAGGGCTTTGTTTGTACTTAAAAATGATTCCCAAGTGATGTTTTCAACACCGCGAGGTCCCTAGGGACTTAAACAAGTGAAAAAAACTGACTTGGAAATTTTTCAAAATTTGGTCATTTTTGGACTTTTTGCCCCCATCCCCCCTTAGAAAAAATTCAATTTTGGGACCCAGAAAAAATATTGGTGCAAAAGGTTCCAATCGATTCAGCTTGTCCTAAAATGTCTCCCGGGATACTTCTTAGGCCTCCCAAGGGAACAGGGATAAAGAAATAGCCCACAAAGCATGAAGTCACTTTTTGGTCAAAACTGAAAAAAACTAAAAAATTTTGCCAGGGCTTTGTTTGTACTTAAAAATGATTCCCAAGTGATGTTTTCAACACCGCGAGGTCCCTAGGGACTTAAACAAGTGAAAAAAACTGACTTGGAAATTTTTCAAAATTTGGTCATTTTTGGACTTTTTGCCCCCATCCCCCCTTAGAAAAAATTCAATTTTGGGACCCAGAAAAAATATTGGTGCAAAAGGTTCCAATCGATTCAGCTTGTCCTAAAATGTCTCCCGGGATACTTCTTAGGCCTCCCAAGGGAACAGGGATAAAGAAATAGCCCACAAAGCATGAAGTCACTTTTTGGTCAAAACTGAAAAAAACTAAAAAATTTTGCCAGGGCTTTGTTTGTACTTAAAAATGATTCCCAAGTGATGTTTTCAACACCGCGAGGTCCCTAGGGACTTAAACAAGTGAAAAAAACTGACTTGGAAACTTTTCAAAATTTGGTCATCTTTGGACTTTTTGCCCCCATCCCCCCTTAGAAAAAATTCAATTTTGGGACCCAGAAAAAATATTCGTGCAAAAGGTTCCAATCGATTCAGCTTGTCCTAAAATGTCTCCCGGGATACTTCTTAGGCCTCCCAAGGGAACAGGGATAAAGAAATAGCCCACAAAGCATGAAGTCACTTTTTGGTCAAAACTGAAAAAAACTAAAAAATTTTGCCAGGGCTTTGTTTGTACTTAAAAATGATTCCCAAGTGATGTTTTCAACACCGCGAGGTCCCTAGGGACTTAAACAAGTGAAAAAAACTGACTTGGAAATTTTTCAAAATTTGGTCATTTTTGGACTTTTTGCCCCCATCCCCCCTTAGAAAAAATTCAATTTTGGGACCCAGAAAAAATATTGGTGCAAAAGGTTCCAATCGATTCAGCTTGTCCTAAAATGTCTCCCGGGATACTTCTTAGGCCTCCCAAGGGAACAGGGATAAAGAAATAGCCCACAAAGCATGAAGTCACTTTTTGGTCAAAACTGAAAAAAACTAAAAAATTTTGCCAGGACTTTGTTTGTACTTAAAAATGATTCCCAAGTGATGTTTTCAACACCGCGAGGTCCCTAGGGACTTAAACAAGTGAAAAAAACTGACTTGGAAATTTTTCAAAATTTGGTCATTTTTGGACTTTTTGCCCCCATCCCCCCTTAGAAAAAATTCAATTTTGGGACCCAGAAAAAATATTGGTGCAAAAGGTTCCAATCGATTCAGCTTGTCCTAAAATGTCTCCCGGGATACTTCTTAGGCCTCCCAAGGGAACAGGGATAAAGAAATAGCCCACAAAGCATGAAGTCACTTTTTGGTCAAAACTGAAAAAAACTAAAAAATTTTGCCAGGGCTTTGTTTGTACTTAAAAATGATTCCCAAGTGATGTTTTCAACACCGCGAGGTCCCTAGGGACTTAAACAAGTGAAAAAAACTGACTTGGAAATTTTTCAAAATTTGGTCATTTTTGGACTTTTTGCCCCCATCCCCCCTTAGAAAAAATTCAATTTTGGGACCCAGAAAAAATATTGGTGCAAAAGGTTCCAATCGATTCAGCTTGTCCTAAAATGTCTCCCGGGATACTTCTTAGGCCTCCCAAGGGAACAGGGATAAAGAAATAGCCCACAAAGCATGAAGTCACTTTTTGGTCAAAACTGAAAAAAACTAAAAAATTTTGCCAGGGCTTTGTTTGTACTTAAAAATGATTCCCAAGTGATGTTTTCAACACCGCGAGGTCCCTAGGGACTTAAACAAGTGAAAAAAACTGACTTGGAAACTTTTCAAAATTTGGTCATCTTTGGACTTTTTGCCCCCATCCCCCCTTAGAAAAAATTCAATTTTGGGACCCAGAAAAAATATTGGTGCAAAAGGTTCCAATCGATTCAGCTTGTCCTAAAATGTCTCCCGGGATACTTCTTAGGCCTCCCAAGGGAACAGGGATAAAGAAATAGCCCACAAAGCATGAAGTCACTTTTTGGTCAAAACTGAAAAAAACTAAAAAATTTTGCCAGGGCTTTGTTTGTACTTAAAAATGATTCCCAAGTGATGTTTTCAACACCGCGAGGTCCCTAGGGACTTAAACAAGTGAAAAAAACTGACTTGGAAATTTTTCAAAATTTGGTCATTTTTGGACTTTTTGCCCCCATCCCCCCTTAGAAAAAATTCAATTTTGGGACCCAGAAAAAATATTGGTGCAAAAGGTTCCAATCGATTCAGCTTGTCCTAAAATGTCTCCCGGGATACTTCTTAGGCCTCCCAAGGGAACAGGGATAAAGAAATAGCCCACAAAGCATGAAGTCACTTTTTGGTCAAAACTGAAAAAAACTAAAAAATTTTGCCAGGACTTTGTTTGTACTTAAAAATGATTCCCAAGTGATGTTTTCAACACCGCGAGGTCCCTAGGGACTTAAACAAGTGAAAAAAACTGACTTGGAAATTTTTCAAAATTTGGTCATTTTTGGACTTTTTGCCCCCATCCCCCCTTAGAAAAAATTCAATTTTGGGACCCAGAAAAAATATTCGTGCAAAAGGTTCCAATCGATTCAGCTTGTCCTAAAATGTCTCCCGGGATACTTCTTAGGCCTCCCAAGGGAACAGGGATAAAGAAATAGCCCACAAAGCATGAAGTCACTTTTTGGTCAAAACTGAAAAAAACTAAAAAATTTTGCCAGGGCTTTGTTTGTACTTAAAAATGATTCCCAAGTGATGTTTTCAACACCGCGAGGTCCCTAGGGACTTAAACAAGTGAAAAAAACTGACTTGGAAACTTTTCAAAATTTGGTCATCTTTGGACTTTTTGCCCCCATCCCCCCTTAGAAAAAATTCAATTTTGGGACCCAGAAAAAATATTCGTGCAAAAGGTTCCAATCGATTCAGCTTGTCCTAAAATGTCTCCCGGGATACTTCTTAGGCCTCCCAAGGGAACAGGGATAAAGAAATAGCCCACAAAGCATGAAGTCACTTTTTGGTCAAAACTGAAAAAAACTAAAAAATTTTGCCAGGGCTTTGTTTGTACTTAAAAATGATTCCCAAGTGATGTTTTCAACACCGCGAGGTCCCTAGGGACTTAAACAAGTGAAAAAAACTGACTTGGAAATTTTTCAAAATTTGGTCATTTTTGGACTTTTTGCCCCCATCCCCCCTTAGAAAAAATTCAATTTTGGGACCCAGAAAAAATATTGGTGCAAAAGGTTCCAATCGATTCAGCTTGTCCTAAAATGTCTCCCGGGATACTTCTTAGGCCTCCCAAGGGAACAGGGATAAAGAAATAGCCCACAAAGCATGAAGTCACTTTTTGGTCAAAACTGAAAAAAACTAAAAAATTTTGCCAGGACTTTGTTTGTACTTAAAAATGATTCCCAAGTGATGTTTTCAACACCGCGAGGTCCCTAGGGACTTAAACAAGTGAAAAAAACTGACTTGGAAATTTTTCAAAATTTGGTCATTTTTGGACTTTTTGCCCCCATCCCCCCTTAGAAAAAATTCAATTTTGGGACCCAGAAAAAATATTGGTGCAAAAGGTTCCAATCGATTCAGCTTGTCCTAAAATGTCTCCCGGGATACTTCTTAGGCCTCCCAAGGGAACAGGGATAAAGAAATAGCCCACAAAGCATGAAGTCACTTTTTGGTCAAAACTGAAAAAAACTAAAAAATTTTGCCAGGGCTTTGTTTGTACTTAAAAATGATTCCCAAGTGATGTTTTCAACACCGCGAGGTCCCTAGGGACTTAAACAAGTGAAAAAAACTGACTTGGAAATTTTTCAAAATTTGGTCATTTTTGGACTTTTTGCCCCCATCCCCCCTTAGAAAAAATTCAATTTTGGGACCCAGAAAAAATATTGGTGCAAAAGGTTCCAATCGATTCAGCTTGTCCTAAAATGTCTCCCGGGATACTTCTTAGGCCTCCCAAGGGAACAGGGATAAAGAAATAGCCCACAAAGCATGAAGTCACTTTTTGGTCAAAACTGAAAAAAACTAAAAAATTTTGCCAGGGCTTTGTTTGTACTTAAAAATGATTCCCAAGTGATGTTTTCAACACCGCGAGGTCCCTAGGGACTTAAACAAGTGAAAAAAACTGACTTGGAAACTTTTCAAAATTTGGTCATCTTTGGACTTTTTGCCCCCATCCCCCCTTAGAAAAAATTCAATTTTGGGACCCAGAAAAAATATTCGTGCAAAAGGTTCCAATCGATTCAGCTTGTCCTAAAATGTCTCCCGGGATACTTCTTAGGCCTCCCAAGGGAACAGGGATAAAGAAATAGCCCACAAAGCATGAAGTCACTTTTTGGTCAAAACTGAAAAAAACTAAAAAATTTTGCCAGGGCTTTGTTTGTACTTAAAAATGATTCCCAAGTGATGTTTTCAACACCGCGAGGTCCCTAGGGACTTAAACAAGTGAAAAAAACTGACTTGGAAATTTTTCAAAATTTGGTCATTTTTGGACTTTTTGCCCCCATCCCCCCTTAGAAAAAATTCAATTTTGGGACCCAGAAAAAATATTGGTGCAAAAGGTTCCAATCGATTCAGCTTGTCCTAAAATGTCTCCCGGGATACTTCTTAGGCCTCCCAAGGGAACAGGGATAAAGAAATAGCCCACAAAGCATGAAGTCACTTTTTGGTCAAAACTGAAAAAAACTAAAAAATTTTGCCAGGACTTTGTTTGTACTTAAAAATGATTCCCAAGTGATGTTTTCAACACCGCGAGGTCCCTAGGGACTTAAACAAGTGAAAAAAACTGACTTGGAAATTTTTCAAAATTTGGTCATTTTTGGACTTTTTGCCCCCATCCCCCCTTAGAAAAAATTCAATTTTGGGACCCAGAAAAAATATTGGTGCAAAAGGTTCCAATCGATTCAGCTTGTCCTAAAATGTCTCCCGGGATACTTCTTAGGCCTCCCAAGGGAACAGGGATAAAGAAATAGCCCACAAAGCATGAAGTCACTTTTTGGTCAAAACTGAAAAAAACTAAAAAATTTTGCCAGGGCTTTGTTTGTACTTAAAAATGATTCCCAAGTGATGTTTTCAACACCGCGAGGTCCCTAGGGACTTAAACAAGTGAAAAAAACTGACTTGGAAACTTTTCAAAATTTGGTCATCTTTGGACTTTTTGCCCCCATCCCCCCTTAGAAAAAATTCAATTTTGGGACCCAGAAAAAATATTCGTGCAAAAGGTTCCAATCGATTCAGCTTGTCCTAAAATGTCTCCCGGGATACTTCTTAGGCCTCCCAAGGGAACAGGGATAAAGAAATAGCCCACAAAGCATGAAGTCACTTTTTGGTCAAAACTGAAAAAAACTAAAAAATTTTGCCAGGGCTTTGTTTGTACTTAAAAATGATTCCCAAGTGATGTTTTCAACACCGCGAGGTCCCTAGGGACTTAAACAAGTGAAAAAAACTGACTTGGAAATTTTTCAAAATTTGGTCATTTTTGGACTTTTTGCCCCCATCCCCCCTTAGAAAAAATTCAATTTTGGGACCCAGAAAAAATATTGGTGCAAAAGGTTCCAATCGATTCAGCTTGTCCTAAAATGTCTCCCGGGATACTTCTTAGGCCTCCCAAGGGAACAGGGATAAAGAAATAGCCCACAAAGCATGAAGTCACTTTTTGGTCAAAACTGAAAAAAACTAAAAAATTTTGCCAGGACTTTGTTTGTACTTAAAAATGATTCCCAAGTGATGTTTTCAACACCGCGAGGTCCCTAGGGACTTAAACAAGTGAAAAAAACTGACTTGGAAATTTTTCAAAATTTGGTCATTTTTGGACTTTTTGCCCCCATCCCCCCTTAGAAAAAATTCAATTTTGGGACCCAGAAAAAATATTGGTGCAAAAGGTTCCAATCGATTCAGCTTGTCCTAAAATGTCTCCCGGGATACTTCTTAGGCCTCCCAAGGGAACAGGGATAAAGAAATAGCCCACAAAGCATGAAGTCACTTTTTGGTCAAAACTGAAAAAAACTAAAAAATTTTGCCAGGGCTTTGTTTGTACTTAAAAATGATTCCCAAGTGATGTTTTCAACACCGCGAGGTCCCTAGGGACTTAAACAAGTGAAAGAAACTGACTTTAAATGAAAAATTTCGTTTGAAATTTAAAAGTTTTTAATGACAGCAGACCTCAATATTTATGATTAGTTATTTTTTCTGGAATTTTGTCGGTCACTTGCCCAGCGGGTCAAACACCAATGGTTTGAGGAGAACCGCTTCAGAAGCCTGCCATTTTGTCTTTGCTGCTCGAATTGGATTCTGGGTAATTTCAATTCTTTTTCGAAACGGAGTCCCGCAATTTTAATTTTGTAGTTTTTTTATAAGTGTCGAGCCACTCGGTCTTACTGGAAAATTATCTCGTTCATCGTTTTCTTTTCAAGTGAAATCTCGCCCAAATTGCCTTGGTTGGGGCAAGAATACATCCACAGAACGGCCAGAGAGACAACTTCACTCGTGAGCCGCCATTACGCGATACGAAAATTATGACATCCCAGTCGTTATGAAATTATCTCTCACCTCTGGATTCGTTCAGAGGATTGCCTCTACTCTCCATTCCAGCTTTATGATGCCAGTTTGGGAGCTTTTGCAGTGGGAATGGCTCAAAACACACTTATAAACCGACAGTCTTACAGATTAGCACTTGTTTGTGCTCGCGAGGGCTCGCGAGCCAAACAACGGTTGAAGTTTTTGACGTCACAAAGAACTTGAGTCCTTGGTATTCAAGAGCAGCAAACATTTCAAGGCAGCCCTTCATATAGGATAACTAATGTGCATTACCAAAATAGTCCACAAGAGTGCAAGGAATTTGCCAGCGAATGGGTTAAAAGAAACTTTTAAAGGAAGCTAA